>NW_027052774.1:0-197335 GCF_011386835.1 Chrysemys picta bellii | reverse complement strand
TGAACCTCATCAGATTTCTTTTGGCCTAATCCTCTAACTTGTCTAGGTCCCTCTGTATCCAGTCCAGCCCCGGCCGAGCACCTCCGGCACCAGCAGCTCCGACCCTGGGGCGCCGGTCCGGCCTGCTCGGCTCGGCTCCGGCCCAGGCCCCGCGGCCCGGTTCGGGCCCGGCCCGTGTCCGACCCCCCAGCTCGGCTCCGTCCCGGCCCCCGCAGCTCAGCTCGGCTCCGGCTCCGGCCCGGCCTGGCTCTGCTCAACTCCAGCCCGGCCCTGGCTGAGCGGCTCGGGCCCAGCCCCCGCGGCTCGGCTCCGGGTCTGGCTCGAGCCCGGCCCCGGCTGAGCGGCTCCGGGTCCGGCCCGGCCCCCGCGGGCCTGGCCCGGCCCCCGCGGCTCGGCTCCGGGCCCGGCCCCCGCGGCTCAGCTCCGGGTCTGGCCCGGCTCGGGCCCGGCCCCCCAGTTCGGCTCCAGCCCGGCCCTGGCTGAACGGCTCCGGGCCAGACCCAAGCCCCACGACCCCGGCTGGAGCTCCGGCCGGAGCGGGGCCCGATTCCTGGGGGTGGGGCTTGCGGCAAGCTATGCCCCCAGGAATTGGGCCCCGCTCTTGCTAAAGCTGGCCCTGGGGGGAAGCTCCCCGCAGTGAGGCTTAAAGGCTCTCTGCTGCAATCGGGCCTGTGAGATATTAGTCTTGCAGTATTTGTTCAGTGCTGATGGATTGGCTGTAGGAGCTGTGTCTGGGGAGTCCCCACAGAACTGCCCGGCGGAAAGAGGGGGCTGTTCAGTTCTGCTGACTTTGCAGCTGGACGCAGCCTTTTGGGTCCTAGTGCCGGTGGTGTTCCCCGTCTGTGTGCTGGGAGGGGCCATCCTGTTCTCTGTACAGCAGGGAGTGCATGTGCTGGGGCGGGGTGGGGAGACTGGGGGAAATAAGCAGTAGGGAAGGAAGGGGGTGGGATGGGAAGGAGATGGGCAGTGGGGAAGGGGGTATGGGATGGGGAAGAGAAGGGGATGAGGGATGCGGGGACAGGGGAGAACCGGGAGCCCAGCATGCAGCATCCCCTTGGCAGCAGCTGAGGCTCGCCCATTAAGCAGCCCCATCGAACCCTCCCCCTGACTAGCCCCACCTGCCCTGCATCTGTACCACCCACCCACAGAGCCCCAGCTAGCTTCACTTGGACCCCCACCCCAATGAGCCCCACCTCCCCTGCACCCGCCCTCCCACTGAGCTCCCCACACCTAGACACCCCCTGCTGAGCCCCAAGCACCTTCACCTGGACCCCTCTACAGAGTCCCACTGCCCCATCAACCCCCAACGAGCCCCTGTGTATCCAGATCCCCCACTGAGCCACCTGCACCCCGACTGCTCCACCCAGAACCCTGTTAGCCCCACCTGGATCCCCCCACACTGAGCCCCTCCACACTTGGATCCTGACGGGCTGAGCCTGCCTCCCACACCTGGTGCACCTGGCGCAGAGGGGCAGTGCCCAAAGGTGTTTCTGGGGCAGGCCCATCCCTTACAATGTGTCAGGGTCGGGTGCAGCCTCACTGTCGAGTCCCTGTCCTGGGAAGGGAGGTGGGAGGCTGCAGGGTGATCTCCCACCTCCAGGCAGCCAGTGGCCTGGGCTCCCCCCTGCCAGGCTGCAGCTTCCACGTTTATTTATTGACAAATAACATATGCAGAATTTTAAAATAGTGCACAGAATTTTTAATGTTTTGGTGCTGAATTCCCTCAGGAATATGGAGTGCTGGGCAGTTGTGGGGGGGGCTGTGAGAGGGGCACTAGGCAGTGGGGGGTGCTGGTTATAGGGCTCTGTGGGCCAGAGGGGCACTGGGCATGGGAGTTGCCAGGCATAAGGGGGAGGGGGGGAATGGGCGGGGGGTAGTATGGCAGAGCACACTGACAGCTGACAGCGCACTGGCGTGGCCACATTTGCGGCACTTGCAGCAGCATTGGGAGTGGTGCATTATGGGCAGCTATCCCAGCATTCAAGTGACTGCAACGTGCTTTTCAAATGGGAGGGGTGGGGTGGAGTGTGACAGGGAGTGTGTTGTGTGTATGTGGGGGGAGAGAGAATGGGGTTTTGGGGGGCTGAGCACGTCAGCATGCTGTCTTGTAAGTTCAGACAGCAGCGAACCCCCCCTCTCCCCTGCGTCTCTCTCTCACACAGCATTGCACAGTAACGGCTTGCATGCCGGCTGTCAGAAATGGGGCTTTGAAAGGGCATTTCCGCATTCCTACAGGAATTCAAAACAGTGACAAGAGTGGCCACTTGACTTAAGGGGATTATGGGACGCTCCGGAGGCCGATCAGAGCGCAGTAACGCAACACCTCGTTCACACTGATGCCCGGGCGTTGTAGCCAAGGCGCAGCAAACGTTATTCCTCTCACCGAGGTGGAGAACCAGGCGCGCTGTAGCCACAGAGTCAGAGCGCTCTACGTGCCATGCCAGTGTGGACGGGGAGTGAGCTAGTGCACCCAGGCTCCTTTATTGCGCTGTAACTCGCAAGTGTAGCCAAGCCCTGAGTGAGCAGTCTGTGCGTCAGGGTCCGCACTTGTGAACACACCTAGCCAGCAAAGGAATTCCTGTAAGCAGGAAGTTTCCGTTTTCAACCTTGTAGGCAAAAGGTGTGTGTGTGGGCGGGGGGGGGGGGGGGGGGGAGGGGGGAGGGGGAAGAACAACCCAATCCTGCTAAAGGGAAGAATGAGTGTCCAGCCTTGAAATTGGTAGCAGCTGAGAATCTAAAAGCTAGTGTCTGTGTTGATGCAAATTACCTGGCTGGCAGGGAGAAAAAAGACTTGCTAATAGCTATTAGCACAGAGAGCCCACCCAATCAGCCAGTGAATTCTGTTAAGCAAGAAAAATCAGGGTTTGATCCTTCAGGACAAGGAGGAAAAAGAGTACTTGATTTTGCAAAGGAAAGCCACAGGTTAACCCTAAAATGCCAAAAACCCAATGGTTTTGGGCCAAAGGTGTGGCATGACAAAAATGATTGTAAATGGACACTTGCAATGGATTTGTTGTTATTGCTAATGGTAATTTTTGTAACTAATGTCTTGCTATTAGCAAGAACTGAAAAATGTACAATGTGCCTAATCTTTTGGAAAATCCCTTGAACACGTTAAGAGTAATACATAAGAACATACTTTATGTTCAAAGACCTTGTTATCCTAATGTTTCACAGTTAATGCCTGTAAACAGCATTGGAACTTTTCACAGGGGAAAAGACATTCCAGATCTGATGTGCTGTATGAAAAGGGAAACTAAGGCACACTACCATATTGCTTTCACGGCTAAATGCCAAGATTCCTATACTACGAACAACATTAATATCTACATTGGCTTGATGTTAATTGGGTTCCAAACATTTGCCAGAGCTTTTATGAATAAAGTAGCTATGTTCTTTAGCTCTTGGCAAGATCACATGAGACATACAGGAACCATGCTGCAAGAGCAGATTCAATCCACTATTGTTCTAACCAAGTTTTACCTTGAGTTTGTAAAGAGATTCAATCATGTTATTGAACATGACTTTGATAAACCATTTCTGTTATACACTGGTACGGCTTCTAACCCAAGACTAGCTGTAGTGAGACAGAACCCAGGATGGGGAGCTCTTGGGATGCAGTTAGGGATGTTTGTCATCCCTTCCTGCATCAACTTTGCATTTGGGGTGTGACGTTCTTGACATAATCTGTAACTGGATAGATCACTGTTGCAACCACTGTTCTATATCTGCAGCAAATATTGTATAAAGGTTGTCGTGTAAGGGGTCTATGGAGAGGTTATGGTTTGTTGGTTATGATTATGCTGTCTATATGTGTGTTTCATTTTTGTAGTTGAAGTTATGAATATTGGCTTTATATTGTCTGTATTTCAAACTTATGCTATGCTTCTGGGAGACACCCCAGACAAGTTGGTGTCAGCTCTGCCTAGCCTGCTTGATGGCCCATTAAGGACCATCAGCTATACAACTGACCCATTGAGAGAAGGCAGATACACCTTGTGACTCAGCAAAGTATGCAGGGACTTGCCCATGTGACTCCAAACTCCATTTTGCTGTAATTTTCCACAGTAAGGACAAAGAGGTGTCCTTGCACCTGGAAGAGACTATAAAAGGCAGATGCCTCATCTCCATCTTGTCTTCAATCCTGCTTCTTACCCGTGGAGGGACTTTGCTACAAATGGAAGCTCTACACAAAGGACTGATGACCCATCCCAGCTGGGGATGTTCCAGAGACTTGATTTGAACCTGCAGTTTATTCCATCATTGCTACAAGCCTGAACCAAGAACTTTCCCATTACTGTGTGTGTAATTGATTCCATTTAACCAATTCTAGCTCTCATCTATATCTTTTTCCTTTTATGAATAAACCTTTAGATTTTAGATTCTAAAGGATTGGCAACAGCGTGATTTGTGGGTAAGCTCTGATTTGGACGTTGAGCTGGGTCTGGGGCTTGGTCCTTTGGGATTGGGAGAACTTTTTTCTTTTATTGGGGTTGTCAAGGCTGGATCCCCACTTTGAACTTTAGGGTACAAATGTAGGGGCCTGCATGAAAACTTTTAAGCTTAACTACCAACTTAGCTCTGGTTCCGCTGCCACCATTTTAATTTTTCCCTTTCTGAGAAGCCTTGAAAAACCTTCACCAATTCCCTGGTGAATACAGATCCAAACCCCTTGGATTTTAAAACAAGGAGAAATTAACCATCCCCCCTCCTTCCTCCCACCAACTCCTGGTGAACACAGATCCAATCCCCTTGGATTTAAAACAAGGAGAAATTAACCATTCCCCTCCTTCCTCCCACCAACTCCTGGTGAACACAGATCCAATCCCCTTGGATCTAAAACAAGGAGAAATTAACCATTCCCCTCCTTCCTCCCACCAACTCCTGGTGAATTAAGATCCAAACCCCTTGGATCTAAAACAAGGAGAAATTAACCATTCCCCTCCTTCCTCCCACCAACTCCTGGTGAATTAAGATCCAAACCCCTTGGATCTTAAAACAAGGAAAAATCAATCAGGTTCTTAAAAAGAAGGTTTTTAATTAAAGAAAAAGGTAAAAATTATCTTTGTAAAATTAGTATGGAAATTAACCTTACAGGGTAATTAAACTTAAAGAGCTTAGAGGACTCCCCTCTAGTCTTAGGTTCAAAGTACAGCAAACAAAGATAAACACTTTAGTAAAAGGTACATTTACAAGTTGAGAAAACAAAGGAAAACTAACACGCCTTGCCTGGCTATTTACTTACAAGTTTGAAATAGGAGAGACTTGTTTAGAAAGATGTGGAGAACCTGGATTGATGTCTGGTACCTCTCAGTCCCGAGAACGAACACACTCCCAAACAAAGAACACAAACAACAACCTTCCCCCCCCCCCCCCCCCCCCAAGATTTGAAAGTATCTTGTCCCCTTATTGGTCCTTTAGGTCAGATGCCAGCCAGGTTACCTGAGCTTCTTAACCCTTTACAGGGAAAAGGATTTTGGAGTCTTTGGCCAGGAGGGATTTTATAGTACTGTACACAGGACAGCTGTTACCCTTCCCTTTATAGTTATGACACGCCCCCCAAATCACAGATAGTGTTGGACGTTTGGTTTCACACTGGCTGTGATTTTTTTCTGGAGTTTTAGGAGAAAACAGAGTTAATAAGACACATGTACCTTTAGACATACTACTGATTATATAAAAACTAACAATATGTTTTATTTTAAGAACAATTGTTAATCAGTTAACTCTGGGAAACTTTTCCGGGAGAGTGCATTAGCCACTTTGTTAGAAGCTCCTGAAATGTGTTGTATTTTAAAATTAAAATTTTGGAGAGCTAAACTTCACCGAAGAAGTTTTTTGTTATTTCCCTTGGCGGTATGAAGCCACTGTAGCGCAGCATGGTCTGTTTGTAGTTGGAAACGCCGTTCCCAAACATATGGGCGTAGCTTTTCCAGCGCGTACACAATGGCATAGCATTTCTTTTTGCTGATTGACCAATGGCTTTCCCTCTCAGACAGTTTCTTACTGAGAAACACGACAGGATGGAATTTTTGATCCGGTCCTTCCTGCATTAAAACTGCTCCCACGCCTCGCTCGGACGCATTTGTGGTTACTAGGAACTGTTTGTTAAAGTTTGGGGCCCTTAGTACAGGGTCAGACATGAGTGTTGCCTTAAGCTGGTTAAAGGCCTTTTGACACTCATCAGTCCACTGAACTGCATTTGGCTGTTTCTTTTTGGTTAGGTCTGTCAGCGGGGCGGCGATTTGGCTGTAGTGGGGTACAAATTGCCTATAATATCCAGCCAAGCCTAAGAAGGATTGGACCTGTTTTTTAGACTTTGGAACCGGCCACTTTTGGATAGCATCCACTTTGGCCTGTAGGGGATTTATAGTTTCTTGACCCACCTGGTGCCCCAGGTAAGTTACTCTGTTTTGGCCTATTTGACACTTTTTAGCCTTAACAGTTAGTTCTGCCTGCTGGATGCGCTCGAAAACTTTTTTCAGGTGCTCCATGTGCTCTGCCCATGAATCAGAAAAAATGGCCACATTACTGAGGTAGGCAACTGCAGATTCTCCCAATCCCGCTAGGAGACCATCTACAAGTTTTTGGAAGGTGGCGGGTGCATTTCGCAACCCGAAAGGGAGTACATTGAATTCATACACCCCTGCCTGGGTGACGAAGGCTGACCTTTCCTTAGCGGGTTCATCTAGTGGTACTTGCCAGTACCCCTTGGTTAAGTTTAAAGTAGAGATGAATTGGGCATGTCCCAATTTCTTCAATAGCTCATCTGTGCGTGGCATTGGATAGTTGTCAGGACGAGTTACAGCATTTAGCTTACGGTAGTCCACGCAAAAGCGTATTTCCCCATCTGGTTTGGGAACTAGAAGTCTTAGTGGGGCGACTTATACCCATCTGTAGCATGTCCTGGATCTCCTTTGTATAGCAGTTTTGGCATGAGGTGACTCCCGGTAGGGTGGGGTTCTAATAGGGTGAGCATTACCTGTGTCAATGGAGTGGTATGCCCGTTCTGTCCAGCCTGGAGTGGCTGAGAAAATTGGTGCAAAGCTTGTGCACAGCTCCTTGATCTGCTGTCGCTGCAGACGTCCAAGGGTCGTGGAGAGGTTCACCTCTTCTACGCCACCATCCTTTTTTTCTTCGTAGTAGACACCTTCAGGCCACTCCACGTCATCTGTTTCCTGGGCTGTAAACTGGCAAACGTTTAATTCTCTGGAATAAAAGGGCTTAAGGGAATTAACATGGTATACCTTAGGCTTTATGTTGGAGGTGGGGGAGGCTATGAGATTGTTAACAGCTTCTAGGCGCTCCTGGACCGTGAATGGTCCTTCCCACGATGCTTCCATTTTATGGGCCTGGAGCGCCTTTAAGACCATGACTTGGTCTCCTACTTTGAAGGACCGTTCTCTGGAATGTTTATCATACCAGGCCTTTTGCTCTTCCTGAGCATTCTTTAGGTTTTCTTTAGCAAGGGCTAAAGAGTGTCGGAGGGTGCTTTGTAGGTTGCTTACAAAGTCTAGAATGTTAGTTCCTGGAGAAGGCGTAAACCCCTCCCATTGCTGCTTTACCAACTGTAATGGCCCCTTAACCTCGCGGCCATACACAAGTTCAAATGGTGAAAACCCTAAACTGGGATGTGGTACAGCCCTGTAGGCAAAAAGCAACTGCTGCAACACTAGGTCCCAATCATTGGAGTGTTCATTTACGAATTTACGTATCATGGCCCCCAAAGTTCCATTAAACCTCTCCACCAGGCCATTGGTTTCATGGTGGTAAGGGGTGGCAACCAAGTGATTCACCCCATGAGCTTCCCACAGGTTTTCCATGGTCCCTGCCAGGAAATTAGTTCCCGAATCTGTAAGGATGTCGGAGGGCCAACCTACCCTGGCAAAAATGTCTGTTAATGCCTGGCACACACTTTTAGCCCTGGTGTTGCTTAAGGGTACTGCTTCCGGCCATCGGGTAGCAAAATCCATGAAAGTCAGTACGTACTGCTTTCCTCTGGGTGTCTTCTTTGGGAAAGGACCCAGAATATCCACAGCTACGCGCTGAAATGGGACCTCAATTATGCGTAGTGGCTGGAGAGGGGCTTTAACCTGGTCTTGGGGCTTTCCCACTCGTTGGCACACCTCACAAGACCGGACATATTTAGCAACGTCCTTGCCCATTCCCTCCCAGTGGAAGGACTTCCCCAACCGGTCTTTGGTTCTGTTCACCCCAGAATGACCACTGGGATGATCATGGGCTAAGCTCAAGAGCTTTACCCGATACTTAGTGGGAACTACCAACTGTCTTTGAGGATGCCAATCTTCCTGGTGCCCACCAGAAAGAGTCTCCTTGTATAAAAGTCCTTGTTCTACAACAAACCGGGATTGGTTCGAAGAGCTGAGAGGCGTTGGGGTGCTCCGTGCCGCCACCCAAGCTTTCTGAAGGCTGTCATCTGCTTCCTGCTCGGCCTGGAACTGTTCCCTTGATGCTGGAGACATCAGTTCCTCCTTGGACTGTGGACTGGGGCTTGGTCCCTCTGGAAGTGATGCAGGTGCTGGGGCTGTTTCCATTGACTGTGGTCCGCTGGTGCACTATGTGGTATCTCAGGCTCTGGCTGAGCCTCTTGGGTAGGGTTATCTGCTGCTTCCGCCAGGTCAGGCTCGCTGGTGCCCTCTGGCGTTGGAGTTGTAGACGGGTTTGCAAGCGCTGGACTCAGTGCTGGCAATGGTCCTGGTGCTGGTTGCGTTGCCAGTTCCGGTTCTGGGACTGGCTTTGGCTGGGTCTCTGGGATTGGATCCACTACGGCTGTTGCAGTCGTTGGCAGGGGATCCTGTTCCACCACCTTTGTCTGGGTCTCTGGTAACCCAGACGGGGCCCTGGTGGACGGCTTAGGAACAGGGATGGGGGTGAAAGCTTGCTTAGCCTTGGCTAGTTCCAGTTCATGTTTCCTTTCTTTTTCTCTCTCCTCCATCTCTTTTTCTTTCATCTCCATCTCTCTCTTGTGGGCCTCCTCTTTGGCTTTCTCTTCTCTGTCTCTCAGCTCTATCTCTTTTTCTTTCAGCTCCATAGCTCTCTTGTGGGCCTCCTCTTTGGCTTTTTCTTCTTTTGTAGTCATTTTCCTGTTTTTTTGTGCTGGGTCACCCCCTCTGCAGTTGACTGAAACTGGGAAGCTCTCAGCTCTGGCTGCTGCTGAGTTAACAGAGACTTTCTAACTAGCTACTCCCGAGGATGTAAAAAGAAAAAAAAACAATTCAGCTTCTAAATTCCCTTTCCCTTTGTTTGCCCATTTGAACACTTCTCTTAACAAAGGACCTGTTAAAAAAACTTAACACCTCTGCCTTCAGGCAAGGAGAGATAAGATATGCATCTATCTACCTCCAGCTCGGCTTTCCAAGCAGCTAGAAGGAAAAAAAAATCTCACTGGCTTTTGGGTTTAAAATGATCCCACCACTCTACCACCATGTCAAGGCTGGATCCCCACTTTGAACTTTAGGGTACAAATGTAGGGGCCTGCATGAAAACTTCTAAGCTTAACTACCAGCTTAGCTCTAGTTCCGCTGCCACCATTTCAATTTTTCCCTTTCTGAGAAGCCTTGAAAAACCTTCACCAATTCCCTGGTGAATACAGATCCAAACCCCTTGGATTTTAAAACAAGGAGAAATTAACCATCCCCCCTCCTTCCTCCCACCAACTCCTGGTGAACACAGATCCAATCCCCTTGGATCTAAAACAAGGAGAAATTAACCATTCCCCTCCTTCCTCCCACCAACTCCTGGTGAATCAAGATCCAAACCCCTTGGATCTTAAAACAAGGAAAAATCAATCAGGTTCTTAAAAAGAAGGTTTTTAATGAAAGAAAAAGGTAAAAATCATCTCTGTAAAATCAGTATGGAAATTAACCTTACAGGGTAATCAAACTTAAAGAGCTCAGAGGACTCCCCTCTAGTTTTAGGTTCAAAGTACAGCAAACAAAGATAACCACTCTAGTAAAAGGTACATTTACAAGTTGAGAAAACAAAGGAAAACTAACACGCCTTGCCTGGCTATTTACTTACAAGTTTGAAATAGGAGAGACTTGTTTAGAAAGATGTGGAGAACCTGGATTGATGTCTGGTCCCTCTCAGTCCCGAGAACGAACACACTCCCAAACAAAGAACACAAACAACAACCTTCCCCCCCCAAGATTTGAAAGTATCTTGTCCCCTTATTGGTCCTTTAGGTCAGATGCCAGCCAGGTTACCTGAGCTTCTTAACCCTTTACAGGGAAAAGGATTTTGGAGTCTCTGGCCAGGAGGGATTTTATAGTACTGTACACAGGACAGCTGTTACCCTTCCCTTTATAGTTATGACAGGGGTATTGGTTTTCATAACCATTCATCCCCATAACGAGTGGCACTGGTAGTGATACTGGGAAACTGGAGTGTCTAAGGGAATTGCTGGTGTGACTTGTGGTTAGCCAGTGGAGAAAAACCAAAGTCCTCTCTGTCTGGCTGGTTTGGTTTGCCTTAGAGGTGGGAAGACCCCAGCCCTGGGCTGTAAGTGCCCTGCTTGAAGCGATTTGTCCTGAACTGGCACTCTCCGTTGGGTCCCGCCAGAATCGCCTCGTCACAGCCTGGCTGAGAATTCCCAGCAGCAACAACTGAAGGGCAACACAGTCAGACTCCCCAATAGGCAGCGTTGGTTCTAGGAGCCCTGGCCAGGGTGTTCTCCTGGGTTCGATGGTAACCCTGCCCCACCGTGCAGGCTGGGGCAAGTCACGGAGCTCTCTGGGCTTCAGTTTCCCCAGGTGTCCAATGGGTAGAATTCCTACCTCCCAGGAGGGCGGTGGAGCTTCATTAATCAGGGGGAGTAAATGATGCCAAGAGCCTCCTACCCAGGGGACGTAGAAATGAATTCTGCCAGAGATCTCCCTAGGCCAATCTAATTCACGGGGGAGGCACTCAGGTCTGTGGGGATGGGCAACAGGATCAGAGCTTGGGAGAGACAGAGAGAAAAGTGCAAAGCCAAATTCCCAGTTTGACTTTTTCTGTACTCTCCTGCAGCTTCACCTCCTCTGACTCCACCTGGGTCTCAGCTGCTTTCTTCTTCAGGGACAAGTGCGTCCACCTTCTTGGTGAGGAAACTGTTTTCTCCTCATCGCTATCTGCCATCGAGGTGTCAGATTGGCTACAGACACAGAGTCTTTTCATGCCTGATAGGATGGTCCATGAGAATTTGCTTCTCTGGGGCTTCTCTGGCAAGGCCTGTTCTTGCTGGCTGAGGACAGAGCATGCCTCAATTGCTGCAGGTTGGACGAACACTTTGTGCACGTAGATCTCTCTCTGCAACCTAGAGGCGAGTCTTTGGAAAAAGGAACGAAGCCTGGAGTAGAAAGAAGGAGGAAATGGGTTTTTCTGTCATTCTCTAAAGGAAGGGAATTAGTTTGCCCAGGATTCACAGATCCAAGAGACTGGTCTTTTGAATCCATCTGCGCCTCTAATAGCCAGCACTGGTTCATACAACCAAGAACATAAGCAACACAAGACCGCCCAGACTGGGTCAAACCAAAGGTCCATCTAGTCCAGTATCCTGTCTTCCGACAGTAGCCAGTGCCCCAGAGGGAATGAATGATTTAGTTGGGAATTGGTCCTGCTTTGAGCAGGGGGTTGGACTAGATGACCTCCTGAGGTCCCTTCCAACCCTGATATTCTATGATTCTATGAATGAACAGGGAATCGTCAAGTGATCCATTCCTGTTGCTCATTTCCGGCTCCTCGCAAACAGAGGTTAGGGACACCATCCCTATCCATCCAGGCTAATAGCCATTAATAGACCTCTCCTGCATAAATTTATCGAGGTCATTTTTGAAAGCTGTTATAGTCTTGGCCTTCACAACGTCCTCCAGCAAAGAGTTCCACTGGTTAACTGTGCGTCGTTTGAAAAAATACTTCCTTTTGTTTGTGTGAAACCTGCTGCTTATTAACAAAGACTTCAAAGGGGGCACTAGGATGTGAACCAAGGACCACTCGATCTGCAGTCAAACACTCTACCCCTGAACTCTACCCCAGCTGAAGGTGAAGACACATGGGACCATGGTGAAACAGGAATTCTTCTGGGGACGTTCTAGGGCCTGAGTTATGCAGGGGGTCAGACTAGATGATCAGGGCTGGCCTTAGAGCCGTTGAAACTATGAATTTATGAAGCTAAAGTTGGCTGTAACTGCTAATGTGAAGGTTGCTGCTCCTCTCCAAGAGGAGATGCTTTGTCTGAGGTTTCCTTGGGGAGAGGCACCAGGATCCCTCTTCCCTCTTTCTCATAACCTTCCTTGGACAGAGCACATCACAGGTTCTCCCCTTTTGTTCTCTAACAGGAAACCTCCATCCACCAGATCTGTAATTCCTCCCATCCTAGCACAGTCGCTGGCTACATTTCCTAGCCTGACTCTCACCCCATGGATCTCACACCTCCTCTGCCATTGGGCAGACATTGAAACAACAAAGGTCAGTTTCTATTTTCTTTGGTCATTGCCTGAGTCTAGTTGCAAAACTGCTTCATTATTAACCCCACTCCTTTGTGCACAGAATGTTGGGACTCTGGGAACAGATAGGGCCAAGCTGAAAACCAATAAACCTCTGTTCCCAGAGAACCCAGGAAAAGGAACAAAAGATTGTCATCCAGAAGGTTTGAGGGTCTGGAAGGATGGATTAGCAGCTGCAAATATGTTGACTGATTTTAGTAGCGTGGGGAAAATAACCAGTAAACTTTAAATGTAGAACTTCCCATACTATTTATAACATCCAGTCAGAAGTTGGGCCACCAACACAATAACAAAGAAATCACACCGAGACCCATGACAAATGTAGGCTACAGTTTATTTAAACCCCGTTCCTGGAAAGGAATTGCAGGGGGGAATTTACACATCTATTGTATATAGCCCAATGGGGGCATAGTAGAATTTGTAGAGAGTTTTGAAGTCTATCTCCATGAGATTATTTCTGAGAGAACTGCCAAGATGACAGCCAGGGGATGGGAGTGGAGCCGTATCACTTTCAATAGCTTAAGATTTCTTTCTTCTGCATTATTTGATCTCATTTATGTGTGTTTCAGTCATGTAAATTCTGAGATAGATATTGTCTCAATACACATACATTAGCCAATCATTACATGAGACAAAAGGTTTAGATTCACAACTTGAAGGCAAGGAGTGTATTGAGGCAACTCCAAGGAAAATACTATTTATGGAGATATCAATCTAAATTCTACACGAGTTTTGTTATCTTCCCTTTAGGTTCTATCCATGGAAATTCACCCATACTCGTCTGCTGAAAGATCAAATAATGGAAATCTGCCTCCAGAGAACGTGGAAGGCTAACGCAGAAGGGGAACTGAAAGATGCCCACATTCAAATCAAAACGGGATGTTGAGAACTGACTGTTGCAACGCTGGCCCCCACCAGTCCCTAGGACAGGGGTGGCCAACCTGAGCCTGAGAAGGAGCCAGAATTTACCAATGAACATTGCCAAAGAGCCACAGGAATATGTCAGCAGCCCCCCATCCACTAACCCCCTCCAGCCCCCAGCACCTCCCGCCCACCGCCAGCCCCGCCAATCACCCGCAACAATCAGCTGTTTTGCAGTGCACAGGAGGCTCTGGTGAGGAGGGGGGAGGAGCGAGGGCATGGCAGGCTCGGGGGAAGGGGCTGGGGCCTTGGGGGAAGGGGTGGGGTGGTGGCAGGACCTGGGGCAGAGCAGGGGGTTGAGCAGTGAGCACCCCGCAGCATATTGGAAAGTTAGCAGCTGTAGCTCCAGCCTCGGAGTCAGCGCCTATGCACGGAGCCACAAAGTAACCTCTGAAGAACCGCATGTGGCTCCGGAGGCACAGGTTGGTCAACCCTGCCCTAGGAAAAGGAGACACCAACCTGTCATGTGCGATCTAATGAGCAGGAAAAGAATCTGGGAGCCTAGAGCACCCAGAAGGAAAAATTAGTGGGTGTTTAGCACCCACTGGCAGCGAAGCTCTGCCCTGCCCGCAGTGCATCTCGCCCGCCAGCGGCCCCACTGAGCAAGTCCTCCCGCTCCCTCCCAGCACTTCCTGCCCACTGCAAAACAGCTCTTTCATGGAATTCAGGATGCTCCGGGAGGGTAGGGGAGGAGCGGGGACATGGCATACTTGGGGGAGGAGATGGGGAAGAGGCGGGGTGGGGGTTGGGGAAAGGGGTGGGATAGAAGCGGGACGGGGGTGGAGCAGGGGCAAGAAGAGAGGGGGCCGGGGGTTAGAGGAAGAGGTTGATTTGGGGGTGTGGCCGGGGCAGAGCAGGGGCGGGAAAAGGTGGGGCGGAGCTTTGGGGAAGGGGTGGAGTGGGGGGCGGGGCCTGGGGCAGAGCGGGAGTTGAGCACCCACTGGCCAGAGGGGAAGTCGGTGCCTACTGAGGGGATGGACAAAGGACTGATAGAATCATAGAATATCCGGGTTGGAAGGGACCTCAGGAGGTATCTAGTCTAACCCCCTGCTCATGGCAGGACCAATCCCCAACTAAATCATCCCAGCCAGGGCTTTGTGAAGCCTGACCTTAAAAATCTCTAAGCATGGAGATTCCACCACCTCCCTAGAGAACCCAGTCCAGTGCTTCACCACCCTCCTATTAGGAAATTGTGTTTCCTAATATCCAACCTAGACCTCCCCCACTGCAACTTGAGACCATTGCTCCTTGTTCTGTCATCTGCCACCACTGAGAACAGCCGAGCTCCATCCTCTTTGGAACCCCCCTTTCAGGTAGTTGAAAGCAGCTATCAAATCCCCCCTCACTCTTCTCTTCTGTAGACTAAATAAGCCCAGTTCCCTCAGCCAATCCTCATATGTCATATGCCCCAGCCCCCTAATCATTTTCCTTCCCCTCCGCTGGACTCTCTCCAATTTGTCCACATCCTTTCTGTAGTGAGGGGCCCCAAACTGGACACAATACTCCAGGCGTGGCCTCACCAGTGCCGAATAGAGGGGAATGATCACCTCCCTCGATCTGCTGGCAATGCTCCTACTAATGCAGCCCAATATGCCGTTAGCCTTCTTGGCAACAAGGGCACACTGCTGACTCAAATCCAGCTGCTTGTGCATTGTAATCCTCAGGTCCCTTTCTGCAGAACTGCTGCTTAGCCAGTCAGTCCCCAGCCTGTAGTGGGGCATGGGATTCTTCCGTCCAAAATGCAGGACTCTGCACAACCTCATCAGATTTTTTTTGGCCCAATCCAGTTTGTGTAGGTCACTCTGGACCCTATCCCTACCCTCCAGGGTATCTACCTCTCCCCCAAGCTTAGTGTCATCTGCGAACTTGCTGAGGGTGCAATCCATGCCATCATCCAGATCATTAATGAAGATGTTGACTAAAACCAGCCCCAGGACTGACCCATGGGAAAGCAGGGGAGGGAGTGGAGGAGAGGAGGCACAGGGTGAGCGGAAGGGACTCCACAGAGCGGCAGTGTAGTGCAGGAGAGGGGGAACTCAGCCTAGCAGCGATGGGGGCTGGGAGAAGGGGCTAAGCAGATACAGGAAGAGATGGAGCACAGGAGCTGCCCCCCCCCAGCCCTGTGCTCCTCGCCGCACCCCCGTGCCGCCCCAGCCCTGGGCTCTCCCCCCCCACACACCCTGCCACCCCAGCTCTGGGCTCCCCCCTACCCCTCCACCATTGCCCCACACACACCTCCTGCCACCCCAGCCCTGGGCTCTCCCCCCACACCTGCATCTTCCTTCCGCCACAGCCCTGGGTCATTGGTAACTCGCTCCCAGGGCAGGTCATTCAGCAGGAATTTTGGATGTGCACAGAACACAGACAGGATTGGTTCCCATATGGTTACAGAACTGCAGTAAAGTGGAACAATTTTCAGCTTGTGTGATTGGAGGATATCTGGATGCATATTATAAGACTGTCCTACATAAATGAGGAAAAGTTGAGGTGCCTTTATTATTCTTCTGTTCCACTCTTTCTTTCTATGGGGAATTTGCCAATGCCATATCACTGTCTTCCTTTTAAACAAACAAACAAACAAACAAACAAACAAAAGGCAATGGCTGTTGAAAATAGCAATTCCAGTCCTAATAACCACTGGGAAGCATTTCTTGCTCAATTTTATCCTACTTTCTCTACAGCAAGTTCCAGTGGATCAGTATATTTGATTTGGGAGAAATGAAGTAACAGCTGCCCAAACTGAGCTTGAGCACTCCTGAATTTTGAGGTATTCAAATCTGGAAGGCAGGTGCTGGGGACAGGAGGGCTGTAGCTCCACAGGGGAGCACGGCAGCATGTATGCAGCAGCGTGTCTGGCGCTGCGCTAAGCCAGACATACTGGTCTGAGTGGCACGGTAAGGGGGCTGGGGGGTTGGAGAAGGGGTAGGGGGCTCTGGGGGGGGCAGTCAAGGGACAGGGAGTGGGGGGGTTGGATGGGTTGGAGGTTTGGGGGGGCAGTCAGGGGCAGGGAGAAGGGGGGGTTAGATGGGTCAGGGGTTTGGAGGGGCAGTCAGGGGGACAGGCAGCAGTTGGATAGGCATGGGAGTCCCAGGGGTTTGTCAGGGGACAGGTAGGGGGTGGGGTCCTAGAGGGGAAGTTGGGGGGGTCTCAGGAGGGGGCAGTTGGGGACAAGGAGAAGGGAGGCTTAGATAGGGGGTAGGGTCCCGGGAGGGGGCAATCAGGGGACAAGGACCAGTGGGGTTTAGATAGGGGGTGAGGTCCTGGGGGGCAGTTGGGGCAAGGGTCGGATGGGTTGGGGTTTCTGGGGGGGCAGTTGGAGGGAGTGGATGGTGGCAAGGTGGGGCTACCTTCCCTCCCCGTGGAGTGTCCTATTTTTTGAATGTTAAAATATGGTATCCCTACTCCCAGTGCAGCTCTCCATTCATAGCAGGCTGCAGTATGAGGTCTCAGCTTCCTCACTCCCTCCCCCTCTTTCCTGTTGGTAGTGGCCAAGGGAATGCTGGGAAATGTAGTTCTTTCCCTGCTCCTGGGCTGGCTCTATAGGCAGGGAGCTAACCAAGGAACTACAGCTCCCAGGGCCCCCTGCTGGTTCTCAGCTCCCAGGCTGGCTCCCTGCCGCCCCTGCAAATGGGCTGCCCCAAGCACCTGCTTGCTTTGCTGGTGCCTAGAGCCGCCCCGGCCCGGGAGCATGTAACAATGAGTAGATTTGTTTATGATTGGCATAGTCAGGAGGATTGAATTCCCCCTGTGATCCCTGAGGGCTGATGGAAGTCTTGGTTGTTGAAGGAAGGGTCTGTCCACCGAAGTGGGTGTATCGAAGGGCCAAGCTGGTCACTGGATTTCCCACTTCAGTTCCAGGGACTGGTTAAGCAGCCAAAGCAGTTCTAGGGGTTTCTCCAGCAGCTCCTAGAAAAAGCAGAAGGAAGTGCATGCACAGCAGCAGCAATACCTGTGAGAGATCCTGCAAAGGGAAATCAACCCAGGGTCTGCTATGCCAATGGACAAAAAGAGCAGAGAAGGAGAGCGCGCCTGGGCTGTGCCGAGAAGGTTAGCCCAGGGAGAAGGGCATGAGAAAGTGTACAAGCATGGCCTAATACCAAGATGGGGACAAGAGTTCTTTGTTTTGGGTGCAGAGAAACAGGCCATATCAAAAGATAGGGCCCGCTTAGGAAATTGCTGAGTGGCAAAATGAGGGGCCAAAGCCCCAAGAAGGTAGAAAGAAAGGAGGTGTCCTCTGACACAAACCCACATGCGGCAGGCAAGGTGGAGGTGGCAGGGATGGCCGTGAACCTTGCAGACCCTCCACCAACACACCCTGTCGAGTGCTGCAAGGGGTGAAGGACGAAATGGTTGGCCCAGAGATGAAGCAGACTGAAGTAGGGACAAACACAAGGATGGAGCAGTCCATGGTGGGTTTTCAGACCCTGTGACAGGGTCTGCTTACCCCGCACTAGCCCAGACAGGGTTAAGCCCATATTATTGACAGCGGAAGTCCCGCCTCCCCGGCGAGACTGGGTGTGCTCCAAGTGCTCTAGCAGTAGAAAGGGAGGAAGCCCAGCTTATTCTGGGCTGGAGGCTGCAGGGGAATGACCTGTCTGGGAAGCTCCTGCGAAGGGCCAGCCACAGCCCCTGACTGCGCCAGGATTCAGAGCCTCCCTGGGCCCACCTGCACCTCGGCGACTGGAGGAGCCACCGGAGGTGACCAGACCCACTGACCACAGAGAACCCAGCATCTCATGGGAGATCCCAATACAGACTCTGGTAGGAAGTGACTCAGGGAGGGTGACGGAGTGGTACCTCCCACCCAGGAAACCTCAGCATGTTTCGGTAGGCTGAGTCAGTGGCAAGTCGCTATGCTACTGTTAGGGCCCTGGGTTGGTGTCTGGTGGAGTTGGGGGCCCAGGCCCCGCTTCCGGGGCCACCACAACCCTTGGTGGGTGCCCCACCATTATAGACTCTGGCCGTTAGGCCCCACTGCCCCGCACCGAAGGGCGGCTTTATAGACTCTGGCCACTAGGCCCCGCTGCCCTGCACCGAAGGGTTTCTTTATAATCTCTGTGTGGGAGATTATGTTGCCCCTCTGTGGGGAATCCCTTCCTTGCAGATGGTGTGCTTTGGTTCCTGGACTCTGCCAGGAAGCCCAGCTCCCATCCCTAGCAGCTTGGCTGTTCCCTATCATGCTGTGCACCAGGCCCTCTGCAGAGAGCTGCTCTGGGCAAGGACTGCAGAGCCAGCTATCATCCTGGCCGGTGTAGCTCCAGGTTCCATAACCCTGACCCATGGTCTCCCTCCGCTGACAGGCTCTGAAGAAGGCCTGCCCAGAGACATGGATGACATGCTGAAGAGCTTGCTGACAGCAACCCCCAGCACAGACAAACTCCAGCACATCTTGGAGATGAGCAGAATGGGCAGGGGCAGCAGGACTTTTACCTTAGCCATGGGGAGGCCCGGAAATGAGCGACTGGATGATCCATGTTTCTATTGTGTCCTGCTGCCTGAGAGCCATTGGGCCACCGTGGTCAGGGCAGTCAGTGCAGAGCAGTGTTGGGGCCCTTCCTCCTTCAGGGACAGAGGGAAGGCGCTGGTGCTTGACAACAGGTCTCTGCCTGGTTCTGTTGAGCACTAACTCCAAGGCTCCAGGCAGGCTTGCAGAGTGAGAGCATCAGACCCCTGTGAGGTCCAGGAGAAGGTCCTCAGAGAAGAGCACTGGCTCCTTCCTAGGAAGCTGCTGAGATTCTCAAGGAGGGATTCATCTCTTCTCTCCCATGGACACAGAGGATTGTAAGGAGCAGGGCGTTGTCCTTTGTCCAACAGAGACCTGTCCTCGCTCTAGCCATTGATGGACCTATCCTCTATGAACTTACCTAATTCTTTGTTGAACCCTGTTATAGTCTTGGTCTTCACAACATCCTCTGGCAAGGAGTTCCACAGGTTGACTGTGCGTTGTGTAAACAAACAAATACTTCCTTTTTTTAGTTTTAAACCTGCTGCTTATTAATTTCATTTGGTGACCCCCAGTTCTTGAATGATGAGAAGGAGTAAATAACACTTCCTTATTTACTTTCTCCACACCAGTCATCATTTTATAGACCTCTATCATATCCCCCCTTAGTCGTCTCTTTTCTAAGCTGAAAAGTCCCTGTCTTCTTAATCTTTCCTCATTTGGCCGCTGTTCCATACCCCTAATAATTTTTGTTGCCCTTTTCTGAACCCAATTCCATTATATCTTTCAAAGACGGGGAGACCACATCTGCACACAGTGGGAGTACCATGAATTTATAGAGAGGCAATATGATATTTTCTGTCTTATCTATCCCTTTCTTAATGATTCCCAACATTTTGTTCAAATTTGTTGACTGCCACTGCACACTGAGTGGATGTTTTCAGAGAACTATCCACAATGACTCCAAGATCTCTTTCTTGAGTGATAACAGCTCACAGGAGCAGCCACACTCCAGCACTCCACCTGGCAGCCTGCTGAAAATTGCTTAGCGAGGACCCATGAAGTTCAGCCCCAGTTTAAGGCTCCACTCCTGAGGTCCTATTGGAGGAGTCCCAGAGAAGCTAATTGGCCCCTGGCCCTGCTTAAGGCAGCAGCAGGAACAGGAAGCTGACTGAACACCAGGACTGCTCCCTGTTCTGGACCGTGCGCTGCCCCTTTCTGCTGCCGCTCCCCTGGCTTGATTTCCTGGCATCTGATTTGTGGTTGTGTGTATTATCCACCAGGCAAAGTATTAACAACTTCAACAGAACTTTATTTACAGTGCAAGTCTCTTCTCCAAGCTGTAGCTGCACACTCTGTAACTCTCCCAGCCTCCTCAACTCCTCCCCCCTCCTTCCTGATTCCTGTCCTTTCAGACTCCCAACAGCCAGTGCTCCCAGTTCTAATAATTACAAGCAGCATCTAAACACCACATTCCCTCCTCTCTTAAGAAACTTTCCAAATTAAAATAAACATTGTTGTTCTAACCAGAGGAACAAATATGAAACAAGACACTATACTGTTGGCAGGAATATTACACTGAAAACACTGTAGATACTACATAACATAGTCTTTAGTCCAGGCAGGTGGTCGTCTGGGTCTGACAGGCCGTCTCTCAAGCCCCGGTTCCAGTGCAATGTCTTGTTGTGTTGGTTCTACAGTGAAGTCATCCAATGCAGACTGGGTATTGGCATAATCTCCTCTTGGTGCATGGGCAGGTGCAAGATAAGAAGCATTCCATACCTGCCCATCAGAAAGTCGATAGGTGTAAGGTCCCTTCTTCTTTATGATTTTAAGAGGAGCTGTGAATTTATGGTTCCCTTTGCGTAAGATTCCAGGTTTTCGTATTCTAACGAAGGAACCACACTCAAACTTTGGTTCCTTAGCACCCCGCCGTTTGTCTGTGAAAGCCTTAGACTTTGCTTGGTTTTGTTCAATTGTCTTTCTCACATCACCCCTGTTTGGGGCATCAGGTCCAGCCTGTGAAATTGTATGCCCCAGAAAGGAGAGTTCAGTTTGTCTAAATTTGCATTTGGACCTATTGAGCTTGAGGCCTGCTTTGCTGATGCAGTTTAGTACAGACTGCAGTTTATTGTCATGCTCCTCAGTAGTATTTCCAAACACAATAATATCATCCAAATAGCACTGAACTCCATGTTGATTCTTCAGAATCAATGACATCATTTTTTGAAAGGCACTTGGGGCTCATGCGAGACCGTATGGAACACGTTTAAAACGAAATAGTCCCTCATGTGTAATAATTGCTGTGAGGTCTCTGCTACCTTCATGCAACATAACCTGGTGGTATGTTCTACTCTGCAAATCAAGAGTAGAAAACATCTTTGCTCCGCGGAGTTCTGCAAATACTTCCTCTATGTGAGGAAGAGGATGACTGTCAATCACAATAGCTTTATTTGGCTCCCTTAATTCCACACAAAGGCGAATGTCTCCACCCTTCTTCTGCATCATTACTATAGGTGAAACCCATTCCGAGGAGTTAATCTCTTCAATAATGTCCTTTTGAACAAGTTTTCTACGTTCCTCTGAAACAGCTTCCCTGACTGAAAATGGTAAGCGCCGTAATTTCTGTCGTACAGGCAACACATTATTCCGCATTTTAACTTTATGCAGAAACCCATAAGCACAGCTGAGTTTCTCCTCAACCTGGAGTTGGGTCCCAGCTGAAACTGGTGTGTGTACCGCAAGAGTGCTTTGCTGAGGAAGATCAATTCGTCCATTAACTACCCTGAGATTTAAAGCAGCTAATAAATCTCTGCCAAGGATAGCAGTGCCTTTGTGGACAATGTAGAACTCCACAGTTACACAGCGATCACCAAAAGTAACTATTGCTGGCAGGCAGCCATGTACTGGAATATGGTTTTTCAAATAGCATACCAAGTGAAGTTTGGGTTCAGTAAGAGGCACATCTTTAACGTAATGCAAATAGATGGAATCAGGTAGTATAGATACTGCTGAGCCAGTGTCCAACATTAGCTGAATAGAGTGTGATTTGCCTGAAGGTATGGCAGAAACATTTACAGTGCACTTGATCTGTTCTGGAATATGTGCAGTAGTGATTTTGTCTACACTCAGCACAGTAACATCTGGTAGTGTAACTGCATGCACCTGTTGATTGAACTGGCTACTGCAACATACTTTAGCAAAATGCCCAATCTTTTTGCAATGATTGCACCGAGCTACTTTTGCTGGACATCCTGTGTAGCTTGCAAGATGTTATGGGGATCCACAGCGAAAGCATGCTTTTACTGTATTTTGCATTCGCTGATTCAGTGGCTTTTCATTAGTTTTCCTTTTGCAATTGTTTGTCTGCAGTGATAGTGAACTTTTCTGCAAAGGAGTCACAGCCTGGACTGGGCCTCTTGTACCCTGACTCATTATTTTGGCTTCAGCTGTAGCTGACTCAATCTGAGTAGCAATGGTTATTGCTTTTTCTAGTGTAAGTTGTGGTTCTAGAAGTAAGCGTTCTCTTACATGAAGCACTGTTGTTTTCTCAATGAGCTGGTCTCTAATCATCTCATCTGCCATATTCCCAAAGTCACAAGTTACAATCAGACTCCTCAGGGAAGCCATATACTGCATTATAGTCTCCCCTGGTTTCTGCTCACGCTGGCGAAATCTATAGCGATTAGCTACTACATTCACTTTTGGCACAAAAAAGTTCTTTAATGCAGTGAGTGCAGTCTCATATTTATCATCTGCAAGGGGAAAAGTGTAAAATATACACTGCCCTTCTGCTCCAAGGCAGTGGATTAGCAGAGCACGCTTTCTTACTTCAGAAATCTCTGTAGCACTGATTGTAAGCAGATAAGTCTCAAACATACGGATCCAGGCAGTAAAAGCAATTGGAGGCTCACCTGGGCTTTGCAGAAAGGGTGCAGGTGGGTTCAGAGGCAGAAGATCCATCCTCATCGCCAAAATGTTGTATCCACCAGGCAAAGTATTAACAACTTCAACAGAACTTTATTTACAGTGCAAGTCTCTTCTCCAAGCTGAAGCTGCACCCTCTGTAACTCTCCCAGCCTCCTCAACTCCGCCCCCTCCTTCCTGTTTCCTGTCCTTTCAGACCCCCCAACAGCCAGTGCTCCCAGTTCTAATAATTACAAGCAGCATCTAAACACCACATTGTGATCACAAGTTTCTTTTGCTTCTGATCTTCCAGTATCCTGACCGAGCTGACTCTCGACTCCTGTCATGTGAGTGTGGACTCTGGCTCTGACCAGTAGGTCTGGCTGCCCTTGACCCAGCTGTGACATTGACTTTTGTACAATTTCTCCAATGCCCTTTTCTGCACTCCAGCAAGATACACCAGTACCTTGCCTCCCAAAGTCCTAGTTGCCGGCTATTCAAGGGTGAGAGGGGTAGTGCTTGTATTTCCCCCACCCCCAGCCCAGCGGCTTTTCCTATGGGAATCTCCCTAGAGCAGAGGAGAAATGTGCTCTTCTCTTAGGATCAGTCCCAGCAGTAATTCCACCCACCCTGGCCTCAGCTCAGCTACTGTGTTTACCTGGGATCAGGGACCAATTTTGAAGCCCTTACTGTTAGAGGTGGGAGCAGAGCCTGAAGCTCCAGCAGTTTTCACCAAAGCACACCATCCAGTCTTTCTGTGGTCTGACTAGGGCTCCCCATCCATCTTGGAGCTGAACACCAGATGGGAGCTGATCAGGGCCAGCTCCAGGCACCAGCCGAGCAAGCTCGTGCTTGGGGCAGCAGATTCTAAGGGGCGGCATTCCGTCCGCCTTTTTTTTTTTTCTTTTTCGTTTTGGTTTGCCGCTCCAGCCGCCCTGTAGGGGGCGGCGGCGTGGAGGAGGGGAGTGCCCTGCAGCAAACTCGGCAGGGCAGCCCGCGTCCTTCCCTCCCAGCCGACTGGAGTGGCGCAGAGCCCTCCCGGCAGGTGGCGCGGCAGGAAGGGCCGCGTGGTGAGTGCCCCGCTGAAGCCCTGGCCGCCCCACTTCTGTCTCTCCCCCCCACTCCCTCTCCTTCCCCTCCCCGCTAGACCAAGCGTGCACTCTGCTGCACGTCTGCAGCACAGGGAATCCTCCTGCACCCTGGCTCCGGCTGCCCTGCCGTTTTGGGGTTTTTTTTTTCTGCTTTGCTGCTCCAGCCACCCCACAGGTGGTTTTTGTGTGTGTGTGTGTGCTTTGCCGCTCTGGCCACCCTGCAGGGGTGTGTGTGGGGGCGTGCGCGCTTGGCCGGTCCGCAGGTGTGGTTTTTTTTTTTTTGCTTCGCTACTCCGCCCACACCCCCCCGCAGGTTTTTTTGTTTTTTGCTTGGGGTTGCAAAAAAGCCAGAGCCGGCCCTGGAGCTGATAGATTGTCCTTGGTGGGCCAAGTTCTTGTGTGTGATGGTGCTGTGTGCCAGAGAGGGCCAGGAGCAGATGCACCACGCATGGCCAGGACCGGGCTAAACAGCCTGTAATGCTAGGTGAGTCAACCATGGCCACATATAGACACCTTGGGCATCCATGGGGACTGAATCTGGGTGCTTCACTGCTAAGAGCACAACTCACCCCAGTTTGAGTCATTACGGTAGTGACCCCTGCCAGCCCCTCTGAGGGGGGTCCGTATTGTCTCTCTAAGCTGGCGCACTGGGATGGAAAGCAATTGGCTGCAAGGTCACACACAAGGTCATGCCAGAGGCAGGAACGAAGCATGGTACTGATACCAGTCCAGCTCCAACCACTAGATACCACCCACTTCCAAAGCCAGAGAACCCAGGAGCCCTGACTCGGACAGCTAGGCCTTAAATGACAAGACCAACCCCCCTCCCACTCAGGAAGCCATAGAAGGGACCATCTGCTGAGCTCCCCTTTGCAATGCTGCTGTCAGAGACCATTGCTAGTGGATGCCAAGTGACTGAGCAGGGAACTCCTTGAGAGACTCCTAGAGACTTGCAGGTGTTTCACTGTGACCCTCTGGGAGCCATGGAAAGAGCGCTGCATTGAAGAGACTCTCCTGCTCTAACAAAGGGTTTCTGTTCTCCTAACTAGTCAGCCAGTGAGGCCAGTTTGCAGAATGTGGAAGAGCTGTTTGGCGATGGGTTGAAGGATTCACTGTGTAGATGGCAGCAGCTGCAGTGCCTGGGGTGTCCATGGGCCAAGCCTCCACTCCTGACACTCCAAGCTAATTTCCCACTGCTCTCAGTGGGGCTTTGGCTTTAGCTGCTGGGCCTGCGTGCCTAGACAGAAGACTCAGGTATTTCCACAGGTTGCTCAATGGCAAATGCAGCCACCCAAAGAAGTGAAGAAGAATGGAAATGAAAGAGCAAAGCTGGACCATCCGCTGAGCTGCTGCAATCAAGTGAGCAGAGCCGGGGAGAGAAGAGGGAGAACTCGAAGGTAGCTGGCAGCAGTAGGGAGGAAAAGCCAGGAGAGTAGAAATAAAGAGTTAATGATGCGGGCTTTGTCTTGTGTGGTGAAGGGTTGAAAACGGGTCTCTACTATCACACTAAACTTTGAAATAGCCGTGTGTGATGAAAGGGCAGGACTATAAAGGGAAGAGGTAACTCTAGGGGCTTGAATTCCCAGATCCTGTCGCTATTGCGTGCTTCTACCAGCCGATCTCAACCCAACAAATCCCTGAGGTGGTAGCAGTAGTGAGCTCTTGTCCTCTTTTTCTGGACTAGCCACCAGAAAAAGAACACGATACATGTGGCCAAGGAAATAGAGAGGCATGGGGGTCACTTGCAGTGTTGCCTGTTAACATGGCTCTTGTGGGGGAGCACCGCAGGTTATATTAGACTAGGTAGGAGCCACATGTCTCCAAACCTGCACATCCCGAGACTCCAGAGACCTCTCTCCAGATCCCAGAGTTTCCTCAGAGTCCTAAGGAGCCAGATGGAATCTGGCCTCTCCCCTCTCCCCCCCGCCCCCCAGCTCAGCAGTCCAGAAAAAGCTATTTGTAGACATGTTGTGTGTCCTCTGCCACACTCACCTGTTGCTGACTAATGCAGTCACAGAGTCCAGGCTCAGTGTCATGCATTCCTCTGGGCTGTGACAAGCAGGAGGACGTGAGCTGCAATGGATCCCCCTGTGCATTGGCTGAGTGGGTAACCTCTCTACTGCCATATCTGGTTTCCAGCCCACACGCACTAAGGAGGAGGGTGAGGGACTTACCCCAAAAGTGGGTGTGGGAAGAAGCAGAGTGAAGAGGTGATCAGAGAACCATCCCATAGCATTCCTCCTAGAGTCACTCCAACAACCCCCTGGCTCCTTCCTGCCGTAGGCCACAGCCCCTAGGTTCCATAGGGAATTTCTGAATTAACCCTCTAGAAAGCTGCCTCTGGCTCTACAAGCTCTCACACAGCCCTGTCACCAGAGGTAAGGAATAAGGTCCTGCCCCCCGCAACTGCTTGGGGGAATCCGCTCAGAGAAATCAGTGCAGGGCTTTATGCATCTCTACAAACAGATCACTTTGTGTGGTGTTGTCAAGAAGCTGCACACTCCTTGGCAGCTCTTTTTAGAGCAACATTAACTCCCACAGGGATTTCTGCTCTAAATGCTCTGGGCCTGAGGGAAAGATTCTGTGGAAGACAGGCCTTTCCCTTGCTCCAATCCAGGCTCTGCTGTTCTGATGCTGCAGAGCCGATAGGGAAGGTGTGAGGGTTCCTGGGCAGCATGGTTCTCTTTCTTTCCCGGTACTTTCCAATGGAGGGAAGAAAGGGAGACATGAGATGGAGTCTCTCCCTGGCTTACAGATAACCCATTCTGCAGTAACACAAGTGTGGACTCAGGGGAATGCTGTGCTGCGGAGCATGTGCCCTGCAAGATATCACTCATGAAGGGAAGCAACACTGCTCTTGGCACTGGAATCTGGGCAATAAGGAAGAGAAGTTGGAAATTCTCCCTGGGGAGGGGAAATGGGGAAACCCAGTGGGATGATGTGTATGACTGGAATGTTCGTGTCGCTGTGACGTTCCCTTCTGGTGTTATCTGGACCAGTGATATACTAGGCCACTCCAATCCTTGACTCTGGGAGCCAGCCTTACCCTGCTCTGCTGTGAAAACCCCACTCCTGGGCTTTTCACCCACAGCCTCTCGCATGTAAGCTGCTCCCAGCTACTCGCAAGCGAATGACACCAGCCAATATCTCCAGTCCCAGGCGCAACCCTAGAAACCTCCATCTTGCAGTGTCCAGTTATGCCCACTGGATGCTGCAAGGTTATATAAGTTCGTCAATTTAACAAAGAAATTGATATGCACCAGGCTTGCTATCACAAGGGGAGCCTCCGACACACTTCAAACCAAACACACTGCTTCACGTAGAATAAACAAACAGATTTATTACCTATAAGTGATTATAAGTCAAAGCATAACAAGTCAGATTTGGTCAAATGAAATAAAAGCAAAACGCTGATCTTAACACTTTCAATGTCCTTAAAAATGCTTCTCACCACAGGCTGGCTGATTACTTTTCAGTCAGGCTCTCCCCTTTGATCAGCATTTCAGTTGCTTGATGGTAGTGGTGTCTGTAGATGTAGGTGGAAGAGAGAGAGCATGGCCTTTCTTTCCTTCTGACTTTGCTCCCCGTCCCCTTCAGAGTCAGGTGAGCATTACCTCATCGCAGTCCCAACCTGCCTAAAGGAACAGGGTGACTCCCTTGAGGGTCTAATAACAGATTATTTTGTTGCTGCCTGCCTAAGCCAGTTTCCATTGTTCCTGTGAGGCTGGGCTGGAGCTATCTCTAGACCAGATCCTGCATTCCTTGGGCACTCTAATTCCCTTTGGCTTTGGGAGGTGCACAAGGAAAGTAGGTGCAGGTCTGAAAAGCAAATTCATATTCCCCCAGCAACACCAAAACCACAGCAGTACTCAGAAATTCGAAAGCCACTAACAGTGGGGAAACCTCGGGAAAAGTTCCCCAAAGCCCTAGCTACAAAATAAAATATTGATCATTATTAATGCAGTTTGTTAAAGAACAAAGGCCCAGTGAGGAATCAACTGCAGGAGACATAAGCCATTCAAAACTACATAAAGTACAGTGAATATGATCCAGGCGTAAATCAACATCTCTTCATTTCCATGGCATTAGCATGATTTACACCCGCTGAGAATCTGGCCCATTATGTGTTTGCACATGTTTGATGGGAGGTTGGATTGGTAAACAAAAGCACAATGTTGTCAAGGGGGTAATAATTACTAGGAAATTACTAGTTCTAAAATACATGGCTGGCAATGTGCTCCCTTGCCTCTCTTAACAGCTGTATGGAACTAACAAATCTTAAAAAAAGGCAACATATCAGTGAAATCAGTCGGGGGGAGGGTCAAAAGTTATCCAAAAAAACTGTTTTTTGATGGAAACAGGTTTTCAACTAATAAACATTTTTCACAAAAAGGATCTGCTTTCTGTGGAAAAACTCAAATACTGCAAACTCAAAAGATTTTGGCCCAAAAACAGATGATTTTGGGCGTGGATCAAATTTTGGGAGGGGTTTCAGCTGAAAATTATCAGGTTTTGAATTTTTGCAGGAAAAAATATCAAAATTTTCTGCAAGAAGAAAACCAGCCCATTTTTCTTTCAGACAGGGCTGGCTCTGCCCAAGTGCTGGCAAAGTCCACAGTTCCCACTGACTTCAATACGACAGTGGGCACTCAACTCTGGAAAAATCAAGCCCTTAGAGCTGCTCCTAGAGCGGGGAACTGTATCTAAACCCGCTACGGTTTTCTAGCCATGTATTTTTTTAATGAGAAAATAAAAAAAATTTGCAAGGAAGGGAGCTTGCAGGGACCGCCCCACGAGCCCTGAGCTCAGCGTTACGCGGGGGCTCGCTGTCTGCCAGGGAACTGAGTCTTTGAGTTCACTTGGCTGCTGCCAGGGGGACGGGACAGCTCCTCTGCACTGGGCATCTCTGGAGCTGCAGGCGCCTGGCGTGGCCTTGGGGCTCTGGCTGCCCCTGGCTCCCGGCTCTGCCTGGCCCTGGGGCTCTGGCTGCCCCTGTGTTCTCCACACGTTGGGTGGCCCCCGCTCACCTTGAAGCCTGGCGGCTCCCGCAGGTCCCACCGGCAGGCACAGCAGCAGGATGCCCATGATGCCGGTCACCTTCCTGGCCATGGTGTTCAGTCCCCGCAGGACTGGAGCCCGCCGGGCTGGGGCTGGGGCTGGGCCTGGGGCTGCTGCATTAGCAGGCGGGGCTTCCTCCTCCTTCCTGGTGCGCTGCCCGGGGCCTGAGATGGGCCAGGAGCCCGGATGCTGCGGCAGGGGGCACAGGTGATCGGCCCATGGCTCCTCCTCCCGGGACTGCTGCAGCGTCGGTGTTTGACACAGGCCATTGGAAATTGGAAAGGTGCAGGAAAGAGCCACAAATACGATCCAAGGGGCTGGAGAAAATGTCTGATGGGGAGAGATTTACAGAGCTGAATCTATTGAATATCACAAAAAGAAGATCAGAAGTGACTTGATTACAGAGCATAAATACCATCCCAGGGAGAGACTCCCGGGTACTAAAAGGCTCTTTAGCCCAGCAGAGACCACCAGAACAAAAACCAATGGCTGGAAGTTAGAGCCAGACTAATTCAAATGAGAAATAAGCATATACGCTGACTTTTATTTTTCCTGGTGGGTGCTCCATCCTCACTGCACCCCAAGGCCCCCCCACTCCACCTCCTCCCTCGAGGCCCCGCCCTCACTCTGCCTCTTCCTGCCTCTGCTCTGCCCTCTCCTCCGAGGCCCCATGCCAGCTGCCAAACAGCTGAATGGCAGCCCAGCTGTGACTGGTGGGTGTTGACCACCCCTGCTATTTTTTTCCATGGGTGCTTGAGCCCTGGAGCACCAATGGAGTCAGTGCCTATGCCTGATTCTCTTCTCACTTGTAGCCGTGTAAATCAGGAGCAACCCTAAGGAAATCAGTTAATGAACCCCAGCGGTTCACCAGCCTGGGAAGAGCCTAATGAGTGGCTGTGGTTCAATAACAGATATAAACCCAATCTGACAAGCCAGAGAAGGCACGTCAGACTGGCAGTGCCAGCAGGAATCTGAAACACACTTCTTGAGTTGAAGAGGGTACTCAGCAGGGGTAAGGCTGACTGGCATAGCTATACTGGCAAAGACGCTATAGTGTAAACAAGACCTGCATTAACCACGTTTTCAGGCAGTTAATTTCCCTTGTTTCCTGAGGAAGTGGTGTTAGTGAGGGGGCATGATTGGAGGGCACCTGTGGGAGGGGAATGATCTGCCACTTTAGCTACCAGCTCTGAGCAGAGCAGCTTGGCATGCACAGAATTGGGGAAAGGCAGTGGCAGTGAGTCTGCATGCCCCCCACCCCCAAACTGCACCCATGGTGGAACTCCCCATCCCCCCCCAACACTGCAGCATCACCACCCCCGCCAGGCTCCCTCTGCCTGAAACAGGACTCACCTAGTGGTGCCTGCAGTTGGCACTGGCTGGGAGCTGGAGCTTGCCCAGGAGATCTAGGTAGCAGGCGGGGCGACCCAGGGGAGCAGGGTCTCACCACTGCTGATCAGACTGGGTTTTTGCAGAGCAGAGGGAGCCTGCTGCTCCCCCCTTACCCACCTCTAACCCTAGCTGGAGCAGTGGAGCAGCTCCCTGAGGCTGCTGGAGGAGGAGCCCCACCCTCCACCGAAGTCTGACTCAGGCCTGGGTCAGCCTTTGCTGCAGCAAGCCCAGGGGGGTTACAAAAGTTGAACAGCTAATAGGTGATTAATGCAGCCATCTACCAGCTGATCGGTGGGGGTGGGGCTACTTATCCCTGGCTGGGGCTGCAGCTCTATTGCTGGTGGGTGTTAAGCACCCGCTAATTTTTTTCACTGAGTTCTCCAGCTCTGGAGCACCCATGCAGTTGGCACCTATGGAAATAAGGCCCAACATTATGACAGTGGGGGGTGATTAACCACTAGAACAACCGGCCAATGGAAGCATTTGATTACCCAGATTCTGATTCCTCCAGATTCAACCTGGAAGCCCTGCTGGAAGGTCCTTTCGCCAAACATAAGTCATTGGGTCAATATAGGGGTAACTGGGAGAAATTCTCTGACCTGTGCTATACAGGGGGTCAAAGTCAATGTTCTAATGTTCCCCTCTGGCCTTCAACTCTCTGGACCTATGAAGCTGCTGCCAGGCAGCACTAGGTATGACGGCTTGAGTGTGTGCCAGGCGCTGGGAACAGGCCTGCTCAGTGCATGGCACAGGCCCACATTGCAGAGACTGGGGTGTGGAGCTGAGAACAGAGAGAACTGTCATTGTAGGCTGTGTTCAGGATGGGATTGGAAGGGACAACAGGTGTCTGGAGTTGCCCGTGTCTGGGGTCTTGGACAGACAGCAGAGGGGAAGCTGTGTGTGGTGTACATTGCCCTGGTACAGTTTCCAGTAGCAGGGAAGGGAGAGAGATGAGGAGCCAGAGAGGGTTTCTGGAGGCAGGTTGGGTGGGGACTGTGAACCTGGGACAACAGGGGGTGTTTTCATCAGAAGGATATGAGTTGTGTCAGGTCCTTCCAGAAAGATCCAGACTGCTGACCCCAGCTTTGTGACCTGGGATCTTTCTGTGTGGGACACAATTCCTCATTTCTCAGTCTAGTCATCTAGACATCTGAATTCCCATCACAATTAAAAACAGACTGTGTCTCCTGTTCATAGAATCATAGAAGATTGGGGTTGGAAGAGACCTCAGTAGGTCATCTAGTCCAACCCCCTGCTCAAAGCAGGACCAACACCAACTAAATCATCGGAGCCAGGGCTTTGTCAAGCCGGGCCTTAAAAACTTCTAAGGATGGAGATTCCACCACGTCCCTAGGTAACCCATTCCAGTGCTTCACCAACTTCCTAGTGAAATAGTGTTTCCTAATATCCAACCTAGACAGGCAGGAGTATAAAAAATATTGCTCGAGCATGCAGGGATGTAATCAGAAAGGCCAAAACACAACTGGAGTTGCAGCTATCATGAGATGTGAAGGGTAACAAGAAGGATTTCTACAGGTATATTAGCAACATGAAAAAGGTCAGGGAAAGTGTGGGACCCTTAATGAATGGTGGAGGCAACCTAGTGACAGATGATGTGGAAAAAGCTGAAGAACTCAATGTTTTTTTTGACTTGGTCTTAGCAGACAAGGGCAGCTCCCAGACAGCTATCCTGGGCAAAACAGTATGAGGAGGAGGTGAGCAGCCCTCAGTGGTGAAAGAACAGGTTAAGGACTATTTAGTTGATTTAGTTGGTGTTGGTCCTGCTTTGAGCAGGGGGTTGGACTAGATGACCTCCTGAGGTCTCTTCTAACCCTAATCGTCTCTGATTCTATGATTGTTTTTCTATTTTTTCCAGTCATCCTCCACCCCTTTCTAGTCAATGTCATTTTACTGGTGCCAGGGGCAGTGTCTTCATGTGACCAGACCAGGCTCCACACTGAGATTTCTGGGATTACACTCGGCTGTTTGCAGACTATGAATAGTGTCATGATACAAATCACTCACCTATATTACCATCATAACTGGAACTGGTATCACAGATCCTAGTGAGTGCTCCTTCCTGGCTACCCGCTAAGGCTGCTGTCAGGGCCGGCTCCAGGTTTTTTGCTGCCCCAAGCAAAAAAAAAAAACAAAACAACCGGAGAGCCACCGCCGAAGCAAAAAAAAAAAAATCTACACAAAAACCCCCGGAATGCCGCCCCTTGAAAAGTGCCGCCCCAAGCACATGCTTGGAATGCTGGTGCCTAGAGCCGGCCCTGGCTCTGTATTCCCAGGGGTGTTTCAAGCTCATGGAGCATGAGCAGAGTCCAATCACACCCCCAGTTTTGGGGTCCTTGGCGCAGTCTCTTGCCACTTAGGACTTGGTCAGATAAAAGAAAGACTTTGAAGCTTCTCCATTCTGATTCTCCTTCCATATGTTTGTGTCCTTCCAACATCCAGCGAGTCTCCTTTTGAGCCTCCAAGGAGAGGCATGTGTGTAGTAAAGGTTGGCTTTTCAGCCTGGATTATCACACACACATCGCCAGAGGAGCAGAGGGGAGTGAAAAAGTCAACAGACAGATTGGAAACATTGTTTGTTGATGTTTTTTAACTCTCATGGTTTGTGGGGCCAATCTGATGGTTTTTTAGGATCTGACTCATGATTTTTGATCTCTGAGGCTGACAGTCCTGCCCCAGTGTGTCAGAAGTGAGTGAAATCTGCTCTCCAAAGCAGGAGTAAAGGAAGAAAATGGCCAGAGTGGTGAGTGAGTGGGGACAGTGGCGACTCAGGGTGGAGAGCTGTGGGAGCTGCAGCAGGAGGAGGCAGAGTCGTGTCTCAGCGCAGCACTGCAGTCCCTAGTGCAAACGGCTCTGCGACAGAAATGTGATTGTGGCAAATCAGGCAGCTGGTCTTGCTGGAAGCAGAGATTTGAGCAATTCCAGACGACTGCTGGTTTAATAGAGGAAGCCCAAGAATACCAGGTAAATGCCTGGCCATTTGCCATGGGTGATGCTGCTGATGACATCCTGTGTGCCAGACTCCTCACTCTGAGGAGAGGAAAGACTACGCCAAAGGGAAAGAGGTGTTTAAGGCCCATTTCCTGGGCACATAGAATGTTATCTAGGAAAAGGCCAGTTTGAATAGCAGGTGCCAGGAACCAGAGGAAACAGCTGAGATTTTCATTACTGCAGTTCATAGTCTGGCTGAACGTTGGAAATATGGAACATTTAAAGATGAACTAATAGGAGATGGGCTAGTTATAGGGTGACCAGACATCCCGATTTTATCGGGACCGTCCCGATATTTCCTTGTTTGTCCCGCGTCCCGACCGACATGCGGTCGGGACAACCGGACAAACAAGGAAATGCCCCGGAGCCTGGAGCCCGGAAGTGCTCGCGCCCCCCCCCCGCCCTGACTCCGCCCCCTCCTCCCCCGATTGGCTCCCTCCCCGAATCCCCGCCTCTTCCCCAGGCTCACCATTCCTCCCCCCTACGCAAGCTCTGGAGGGAGGCCCGGGAGACTCAGGGGAAGCGCGGGACCAGGGTGAGTAAGAGTCCGGCCTGGCCCCGAACAGGCAGGACTCAGTCGGGTGGTAGGGAGAGGAGGGGGGCGGCCCGCGGGGTCAGGCGGCGGCTGTTGTTCTCCCCCCCCCGGGCAGCGGGACTCGGGAGCAGCCGCTGCTGCAGCTCCCACTGCCGCGGGGGAGGAAGCAGCCATGGCACTCGGCGGCTGCGGCTCTGGCGCCCCCGAACCCCCCGAGCCCGGGCCTGCTGCGGGGACCCAGCAGCGCGTACGCTGCGCCCAGCCCCTGGCCAGTCGCGTCTGGGCTGCTGCCCAGCTGGTGCTATCCCGCGGCGGCCCCGGAGCGGGGGCAGCAGGCCCCAGCCCCCCCGTCCCGCTCGGGTCCCGCAGGGGAACGAACGGGGCTGGGCTGCCGATGCCGCCGCCCCGGGGCCGCCGCGGGATAGCACCAGCTGGGCAGCAGCCCAGACGCGACTGGCCAGGGGCTGGGCGCAGCGTACGCGCTGCTGGGTCCCCGCAGCAGGCCCCGGCTCGGGGGGTTCGGGGGCGCCAGAGCCGCAGCCGCCGAGCGCCATGGCCGCTTCCTCCCCCCGCGGCAGTAGGAGCTGCAGCAGCGGCTGCTCCCGAGTCCCGCTGCCCGGGGGAGGGAGAACAACAGCCGCCGCCTGGCCCCGCGGGCCGCCCCCCTCCTCTCCCTACCACCCGACTGAGTCCTGCCTGCTCGGGGCCAGGCCGGACTCTTACCCTGGCCCCGCGCTTCCCCTGAGTCTCCCGGGCCTCCCTCCAGCGCTTGCGGAGGAAGGGGTTTTTTTTTTTTTTTTGGCCCCGCCCCCCGCCACGCCCCCCCACGTCACCCCCCCCCCCCCCGCCCCGCGTCCCGATATTTGTCTTTGGTGATCTGGTCACCCTAGCTAGTTATAAGAGACACTGACTGATCAACACAGCTTCAGTTAGACCCAGACTGCACACCAGCAAGTGTGATAGCAAAAGTGAGAATGGTGATGTAAGCAGAGTCTGAATGAATGAGCTCTTCTCTGATTTCTAGTGATGAGCTGGAACAGGAGTAGTCAATTATTTTTTGTCAAGGGCCAAATTTCTTGGTCAAGGTATAGTCAAGGTCCAGACTCCGGAGAAAATAATAAAGACATTATAACAACAATGATAATTATAAGATTTTGGGTCTGTTCAAAAACATCTGGTGGTCCGGATTTGGCCCGCCATCATCTGCCCATTGACTGCTCCTGGGGGGAAAAGACTTCAGGAGCAGATTGTATTTGCACAGACACACCTACACTGCCTAGGCATGCAGCAGAGGGAGCTGCTCTGCCAAAATGATCAGTTTTGGCTGGTTTTGGGTTACAAATCACTCTAGTATTTGAGTGGAAGGGCAATGAAATGTTGTTATCCTGAGTGTGTGAGCAAAGGGCATCAGAACTGTGATTTGCAGGCCCCTGACTGAGTGGGTCACGCAGGGATTCTCACTTGCTAAGCAGGGGGTAGAGTTGCCAAATCCCAGTGAAAGAGAGACAAGGGTGGAGGCGGGAATTCTTTTCTGGTGGTGTGGGCTCTGGCTAAGAGTGGTCTCTCCCTTGTTTAAAGACAGAGCTGGTTAGTCTCAGTGGTGAGCCCTTGTTTTGTTCCGTGGTCACTACCCCTGCAATCACTGCTAACCAGCTGTAGGTGCTGAGCCTTAGACCTGGTGTGGGGCCATGTTACAGTGAAAGGGACTGTCCAGCCTGCACCAGCAGGGAGGTTCCCCACTACTGGCTGAAATCCCTGAGAGCTGGGTAAGTGACAGAACCTCCGAATGTGGCAGCGGAGAAAGTGGTGGCAGCAGCGGGCCATGACAAAAATGGGTGGAGCAGCAGAGTGAACAACAGCAGTGGTGGGTGACAGCAGCGAGTGAATGCTAGCAACTGTGAGCCAATTGCAGAGGCAGCAGCTGAAGCATTGCTCAATGCCTCCCCCCACACCCATGGTGGGAGGTTGTAACGGGGTCCCTGAGGTGTAACGTGGACTGTGGGACTGCTGAGCCCTCCAACCCCACCTGCCTGGGCCGTCCCTCACACTGCGGTGCTAATGTCAAGCTACAAGCCTCGGACAGGCCCTGCACTCACACAGCCATCCACAGGCAGGGACACACCTGTTACCCGAAATTGGGTCAGCTAGTGAGCTTAGGGAGGACTAATGACCCACCAGAGTTTGGCAGAAAGCAGTACGTTTATTATATTGATAGCTAAGCTCAAAATAGAGGGTGGTGTCACATTCACACTTGCATACTCATGCTCCCAGGACAGGCATGGCACTGGAGATGTCAGGATCCTTCAACGTAAGTGTCCCACAGCATAGCGATGGATTGTGCGATGAAGGTAAGTCTTCCCGAGGCATGATGGAATGCAATGCGGTGAACCACTGGCCAGGCGGTCCGGGCGAAGGGCCTTCACGGGAGGTACAAGCTTGTGAGTGCACTGCTGAGCACATGGCCCCTTCCCCTTTTAAGGACCTGCTCCTCATGGCCTGTGACTAGAGATGACTTGGCTGCATCTGGTTGGTCACACTCCACCTCAGCCAGTGTCCATGCAGTGTCCATGCATTGGGTGTGTGAACGCTGCCTAATTAGAGTCCCAGACACCTTGTGGAGCTTGGGGGCGGAGGCTCGACTGATTAGGGGGCCTATAAAAGCGGCCGCCCAGCCAGGCAGCGGCACAGCTGTGAGCAGCAGCACAGGAGGCTGCTAACAGGGGAGTTTGAGTGGGAGTCTCATTGGAGGAGAAGGTATCTGTACTTGTGTCTGTCTTTGTAGTGCTTGTGTATGTAGAGGCCTGTAGGGGCACTGTGCTGGGAGGGCAGCCAAGCCCTGAGTAGGGGGCGGAGCTTGGCTGATTAGGGGGCCTATAAAAGCAGCCGCCCAGCCAGGCAGCGGCACAGGAGGCAGTGAACAGGGCTGCTAACTGGGGAGTTTGAGTGGGAGTTTGCAGGGGGAGGTGGAAGGGGAGGCAGGAGGGCGCGGTGTCCCGTGTGCTCTGTTTCCCCAGGTGCACTGGGCAGAGACTACAGCGGCCATGAGCCAAGCAGCAGGGGACACAATGCAGATGATTGCATGTGGAAGCTGCGGTATGTACATGGTACTAGAAGGGGGAAGCCTAAACAGAGGTATGTCTGTATGAAGTGCCGTCTAATAGAGCTGCTGGAAGAAAAGATCCGAGGGTTGGAGATGCAGGTAGATACCCGGGTAGAGTTTAGAAGGGGGTTCGAGCAGCTGATGGAGGAAAGGCAAGGAGGGGCTGAAGGGGAATGCTCAGGGGTTCAGGTGGAAGCAGGGGCTAAGGTCTGTGAGGGGGGAATATCTGAGGGAGAACAAGGGCAGTGGAAGCATGTGACCATGAGAAGCAGGCCAAGGAAAAGGAGGGCTAGTGAAGGGGAAATAGAACTCAGGAACAGGTTTGGGTGTTTGGATAGCGAGGGGGGGGGGCAGCAGGTGGTAACTGAAGGTGGGAGGGTGAGGAAGAAGAGAAGAGCAGCTAGCCCAATAGAGAGAGGGGAGGAGTTGATGGAGACAGCACCAAATCTGGGCCCCGGGAGGATACAGGATGGCACAAGGGGGAGTATAAAGGAAAATAGGAACAGACACGGGTTACGACTAGAGGGAACAGAGGATAGATTAGTAGATCGCACTGTCGCCAGGCAAAGGCAGGTTTACGTGATTGGGGACTCCTTACTGAGGAGGTTAGACAGGCCTGTGACCAGGGCGGACCCAGAGAACAGAAGGGTGTGCTGTCTACCGGGTGCTAAGATACGGGATGTGGACCTGCGGTTGAAAAGGATCCTAAAAGGAGCAGGTAAGAACCCCTTGATAATCCTTCACGTAGGAACAAATGACACAGCTAGGTTCTCGTTAGAGAGAATCAAGGGAGATTATGCCAGACTGGGGAAGACGCTCAAGGAAATCGAGGCTCAGATCATCTTCAGTGGGATTCTGTCTGTTCCTAGAGAAGGGCAGCAAAGGGCTGACAGGATTGTGAGGATAAATAGCTGGCTAAGGGAGTAGTGCTATAAGGAGGGCTTTGGGATGTATGGTCACTGGGAGGCTTTCGGGGACAGACAACTGTTCTCACGGGATGGACTTCACCTGAGTAGGGAAGGAAATAGACTTCTGGGAGGGACGCTGGCTCATCTCATCAAAAGAGCTTTAAACTAGGAATCTGGGGGAGACGGTTGGGAGATGTCCAGTTAATCTCCACGCCAGATTCCAACATTGAAAAGGAGGGTGATGAGATAAGAACAGATATGTCCAAACCCTTCCCCCCGGCTATAAGAAGGAGAGGGGGGATGAACAGCAAGGGGTCCGTACCAAATTGCATAACTGATGGGAGACAGGCTAAACGGCATACATTAAGATGTTTATACACCAATGTGAGAAGCCTAGGTAACAAAATGGAGGAATTGGAGCTCCTGGTCCGAGAAATGAAACCGGATATCGTAGGAATAACCGAAACCTGGTGGAACAGTAGTCATGACTGGAGTACAGATATGGAAGGGTATGTGCTGTTTAGGAACGATAGGAACAAAGGTAAAGGTGTGGGGGGGTAGCATTGTATGAGGTAAACTGTAAAGAAATAATAACTGATGGAATGGATAAGACGGAGTCTATCTGGGCAATACTCACACTGGGTAAAAGAACTACTAGAGCCTCCCCGGGATAGTGCTTGGGGTGTGCTATAGACCGCCGGGACTACCCTGGATATGGACAGAGAACTATTTAATGTTTTTAGGGAAGTAAATACTAATAGGAACTGTGTAATCATGGGAGACTTTAACTTCCCGGATATAGATTGGGGGACAAATGCTAGCAACAATAATAGGGCTCAGATGTTGCTAGACGTGCTAGCTGATGAATTCCTTCATCAAGTAGTAGCTGAACCGACGAGGGGGGAGGCCATTTTAGATTTGGTTTTGGTGAGTAGTGAGGACCTCGTTGAGGAAATGGTTGTAGGGGACAACCTTGGCTTGAGTGATCATGAGCTAATTAGATTTAAACTAAATGGAAAGATTAACAGAATTATATCAGAGACTAGGGTTTACAATTTCAAAAAGGCTAATTTTAATAAATTAAGGGGACTGGTAAGGGAAGTGGATTGGACTAACATATTTATGGATCTAAAGGCGGATGGCGCCTGGGATTATTTTAAGTTGAAGTTGCAGGAGCTGTCGGAGGCCTGTATCCCGAGAAAGGGAAAACGGTTAGTAGGAAAGAGATTTAGATCAAACTCGGGGGTGGTACCGTTGGACTGGAGAATAGCTAATGTGGTTCCTATTTTCAAGAAAGGGAAAAAAAGTGACCTGGGTAACTACAGGCCTGTTAGTTTAACATCTGTAGTATGTAAGGTCCTGGAAAAAATTTTGAAGGAGAAAGTAGTTAAGGACCTTGAGGTCAATGGCAATTGCGACAAATTACAACATGGTTTTACGAAAGGCAGATCGTGCCAAACCAGCCTGATCTCCTTCTTTGAGAAAGTAACAGACTTTTTAGATAAGGAAAATGCAGTGGACCTAATATACCTCGATTTCAGTAAAGCGTTTGATACGGTACCGCACGAGGAATTATTGGTTAAATTGGAAAAGATGGAGATCAATATGAAAATCCAGAGGTGGATAAGGAACTGGTTAAAGGGGAGACTGCAGTGAGTCATACTGAAAGGTGAACTGTCAGGTTGGAGGGAGGTCACCAGTGGAGTTCCTCAAGGTTCGGTTTTGGGTCCCATTTTATTTAATCTATTTATTACTGACCTCGGAACCAAATGTAGGAGTGGGCTGATAAAGTTTGCGGATGACACAAAGTTGGGAGGTATTGCCAATTCGGAGAAGGATTGGGATATTCTGCAGGGAGACTTGGATGACCTTGTAAATTGGAGTAATAGAAATAGGATGAAATTTAATAGTGAAAAGTGTAAGGTGATGCATTTAGGGATGACTAACAAGAATTTTAGTTATAAGCTGGGGACGCATCGGTTGGAAGTAACGGAGGAGGAGAAAGACCTCGGAGTCCTGGTTGACCGCAGGATGACTATGAGTCGGCAATGTGACGTGGCCGTGAAAAAAGCTAATGCAGTCTTGAGATGCATTAGGCGAGGTATATCTGGTAGGGATAAGGAGGTGCTGCTTCCGTTATACAAGGCACTGGTGAGACCTCATTTGGAGTACTGTGTGCAAGTTCTTGTCTCCCATGTTTAAAAGGGAACTCAAACTGGAATGGGTACAGAGAAGGGCCACTAGGATGATCAGAGGAATGGAAACCTGTCGTATGAAAGGAGACTCGAGGAGCTCGGTTTGTTTACCCTAACCAAAAGAAGGCTGAGGGGGGATATGATTGCTCTCTTTAAATATATCAGAGGGATAAATTCCAGGGAGGGAGAGGAATTATTTCAGCTCAGTACTAATGTAGACACGAGAAGGAATGGATATAAACTGGTGGTGGGGAAGTTTAGGCTTGAAATTAGACAAAGGTTTCTAACCATCAGAGGGGTGAAATTTTGGAACAGCCTTCCGAGGGAAACAGTGGGGGAGAAAGACCTCTTTGGCTTTAAGATTAAGCTTGATAAGTTTATGGAGGGGATGGTTTGATGGGATAACATGATTTTAGTCAATTAATCAACAGCGTGCCATCACTGGTAAATAGTATCAATGGTCAATGAGGGTCTGGCTAGAGAATCTTGCCTGCATGCTTGGGGTTCTACTGATTGCCATATTTGGGGTCGGGAAGGAATTTTCCTCCAGGGTAGATTGGCAGAGGCCCTGGAGGTTTTTCGCCTTCCTCCGCAGCATGGGGCGGGGGTCGCTAGCTGGAGGATTCTCTGCGACTTGAAGTCCTTAAATCACAGGATTCGGGGACTTCAACAGCTGAGTCAAGGGAAAGGGTGTGGGTCAGCTTTTGTGGCCTGCATCATGCGGGAGGTCAGACTAGATGATCATACTGGTCCCTTCTGACCTTAAAGTCTATGAGTCTACCTGGGAGCTCTCCTGATCTTCCAGCTGTTCAACCAATCCATTCATCCCACAAGCATTCCAGGAGGGAGGGGTGGGGGAAAGTGTAACAGACCTTTTGAGCATACAGGTTATACATAGCATACAGATCACTGCTGCTCCTACAACAACACCCAACTGCATTACATGAATACTCTCCCAGCCACTCATGAGCCATAGTAGGGAGGCTCCAGTCAATTCCCCCCAGCTCCCCAGCCTTGCACCCCAGGATTGTACCATTGTGCACTTGTCAGCAGCCTAGCCAGTGTAAGCTCATTACCTAGTTCACCACACCCTCAGTGTGGAATGGACACACATCAGCTTTTGTAGTCTGAGCTGCAATTCCCCAAGCACTTCAAACAAAACACACTGTTTGAGGTAACATATCAAACAGGTTTATTAACTACAGAACAGTTGATTTAAGTGATTATAAGTAGCAGATGCAGAGGTCTTAATTCTAACTTAAAGAGGCTAAGCAAGATTTGAATCAAGCAGTGTCTCACCCTAAGAGCTGGTACAAGCAGCTTCCAGTTCTCCAATACACAGACTGAACCCCTTTCCAGCTTGGGACCAAACTCCCTCCTTCAAAGTCTTCGGCTACACTACGGACCTTACAGCGGCACAGCTGTACCGCTACAGATGTGCCGCTGTAAGGTCTCCCATGTAGCCACGCTTTGCCGATAGGAGAGAGTTCTCCTGCTGGCATGATTAAACCACCCCCAATGAGCGGCGTTAGCTATTTCTGCAGGAGAGCCTCTACTGCCAACATAGCGCTGTCCATATCAGCACTTCTGTCTGTGACAGTTGTCTGTCAGGGCTTTCTTTTTTCGCACCCCTGACCGACAGAAATTTTACCAACAGAAGTGGTGTTGACAAAGCCTTTGTCTTTCAGACAATCTTCCAGGTGTTGAGCTGAGCGGGGAGAGAGGCCAAGTAATGATGTCACTCTTCCTCTTTTATACTTTTTTCCGGCTGCTCGAAAGATTCTTGCTGTGACGTGGGTTAGCGTATCCCCATGGCATACGTGCCTTCTCCAAAAAGTCTCTGGGATAGTGGATTGAGTGTTGATGAGCCCTTAACTCCTGTCTGGCCACTGATGGCTGCTCCTTTGTCCCTACTGAAAGGCTGGCTTTGGGCATCTCCCAACCCCATGACATATTTCAGTAACACAAAAGGCAATACCTCATAACTTCACACACAATGATAGCAGAGACAATCCAACAGGATATTACGGTTCAACAGATCATAAAGTAATCGTTCTAGATTACTACATTTTTAATTGACTGAAACAAAGACATTATTTTAAATTAATCAGTCACAGAGGTTTAGTATGTTCATAACAATGTTCATTGCTTTTAGAAAAAGGGAACACTAATTTATTTTGTGTTATCTCCATAACCAGACATGTTTATGAAATTTCACCAACTTTATGTTTCCAAAGATTTTAGGCATAACAAAGGATTTTAAATCTTACTAAGGTACTGATTGTGCTGGAGGGTTCTCTTAAAACTAGTTCATCAAATAGTTCAGAGGTAAAGAAAGGGAAACTTGTTTGTCCAGCTATCTGGAAGGAAAGCGTTGTCCCTTTAAGGGCTAGCCTCTCTTCAACAGGGGGGTGAAGGGAGAAAGGGATGGACAGAAAGGACAGGGAGACTTTGGAAGCAAGTTTTTTGTACTATAGTAACTAAAATTAAAATATGTATTTTAGATAAGAGTGGTCTTTTGAAGGATTTATTTTAAAAACTATATGTCTGAAGAGCCAAGCATGTGAGGCTAAAGGTGAATACTCAGATCGTGGATCTAAAACTCTATGCAAGGATTTTTTAGAGATGTGATTTCATAATCTTCAGCAATCTTCTAATGAAATAGTTTAAAATTTGCTTTAAAAATAAGGTCCCGTAGACTAACATATTCTGAGTAAATATTACAGTAATGCACAACTGTTTTTGTCAGTAAATTCAGAAACTGAGACCTGGTCCACACTAACCCCCCCACTTCGGACTAAGGTACGCTAATAACGTAGCTGAATTCGAAGTACCTTAGTCCGAACTTACCGCGGGTCCAGACGCGGCAGGCAGGCTCCCCTGTCGATGCCACGTACTCCTCTCGCCGAGCTGGAGTACCGGCGTCGACAGCAAGCACTTCCGGGATCGATCCCAGAAGATCGATCGCTTACATCCGGACCAGGAAGTAAGTATAGACGTACCCTGACAGTATATACCTAGGGGTTGGCAAATGCCTGTTAAATGGCTTCATTACCACTCGAATGGCTCTTTAACAGTTTCAATGTTGTGCTAATAGGATTGGCAGGCTGGAGGCTTTTTCACTTTTAAGTTTCAGAGTAACAGCCGTGTTAGTCTGTATCCGCAAAAAGAAGAACAGGAGTACTTGTGGCACCTTAGAGACTAACAAATTTATTAGAGCATAAGCTTTCGTGGACTACAGCCACAGAAGAAGTGGGCTGTAGTCCACGAAAGCTTATGCTCTAATAAATTTGTTAGTCTCTAATGTGCCACAAGTACTCCTGTTCTTCTTTTTTCACTTTTAAGTTACTAGCTCCCTTCCGGAGTAAGAGACACCAGGCTGCAGCAGCCAGCTGTGGGAGCCTGCAGGAAGGGTCAGAACAGGGATAGGAAGGTGGGGGGTGGACACTAAGACCCAGGAGGTGCCCCGAATTTTCCGGTGCCCTACACAGCTGTGTATGCTGAGTATGCCTAAGGACGGCCCTGGGTGAATGTCACCCCCGTCCCTCCATCTCAGGGACACAGTCTGAGCTGAGAGTTCATCTGAAAGAAAGGACGGATTCTCTCCCCAGCGAAGGAGGCCTCAGTGAAAGTGAAGATCGGGGCCTCATTATCAGCACTGAAAAATGCCACCTGCCCCTGTTCATAGTCCAGACAGACCCGAACCTGCCGGTGCCAGCTGCTCTGGGGCAGGGTGCTCTGAGGGGCAGGTTGAACCTTAGACACCCATCCCCACCAATTCATGGCCCAGATCCCCTCCTCAGGGGAAATGCCGATCCAGCCTTTCCTCCACACAGACTCCCTGGCCACCCCGATGGCCCAGAATTTCTCCTCCCCCACCTCCACCTCCCAGTACCAACTCCCCGTGGTGAACCCTGGAGAGCCCAGCACACAGTGCCAATGATCAAATCGCTCAGGATTGTTGGGCAGGTCCTGCCGTGTGTCTCCCCATCTCACACCCCGCCGATCCTCAGACAGGATGAGTTCAGGATGAGCTGTGTCTGGATCCAGAGTCACATGCACTGTGGGGAATTCAAGGGAATGGGTTAAAAAACCTCGGGACAGGAAGGGGGACAGCAGCTGAAGGGGGGGGTAGGGAGTGGGGGGAAGGGGAAGGACTGCAGTAGAGGACAGTAGGAGCTGAAATAGGGGGCAGAGAATGGGGAGGGGATAGGTAATTTTAAGTTGAAAAGATCGTAAATGTGTTATAAGACTGAAAACTATTATAACTGTACTTGTCATGAACCCCCCTTTCAGTGACAGGTGGGTCCCCCTTGCCGTCCCTTCATTCCCCATATTCGTCTCCTCACCAAGGGGTGAAGGCAGAAACCCCCCCTCCCTTCAACCCCCGTTGTGATAACTGTCCCTACAGGCTGACCCTGACTGTGAGCGCCGCTGGCAGACGTGAGTGAGAGCTCATCAAAAGTCACAGTAACCCATGGTAATAAATGTTGAAAGTAGGGTGACCAGAGAGCAAATGTGAAAAACGGGACCAGGGGTGGGGGGTAATAGGAGCCTATATAAGAAAATGTCCCAAAAATCAGGACTGTCCCTATAAAATCGGGACATCTGGTCACCCTAGTTGAGAGGAAAGGGGTTGAAAGGGGAGTGAAACAGACTGAAATAGCTCAGACAGAGACCTCCTGCTATAACTCAAGGATTGAGTTAAGCTCATGCCTGGTGAACAAGCGACGTGTGGGACTGGTACTAAGGAGACCAAAATTGGTGTGTCAGAAACTGGGTGTAATTGGTGGACAATATAATGAGTGAACAGAGCTATTCCACCTCTCCCTTCCCTGTGGGGTTCTTGAAAGAAAAGCCTGTGGCAGGAGAGTCTGAGACTCACTGCTGATGGGGGGAGGGGTGACTGAATGGAGTGAGCTGCATCATCATGGCTGCCACCCCCACTGTCCCCTGGAACCCCGGGATCCCCCATGACACCGTTGGATCTTTGTCATCCTGAGCCTGAAAGGCACCTGACCAGACCAGGCCAGAATGTGGGACCCAGATGACATCACTACCTCCATTGGGTCTGGCTAAAACCCACCACCACCTGGGATGTGAGACTTTGCCCCTCACTTCCTGTGTCCTCTTCCTCCCTCACGTCTTCTCTTTCCTATAGCCAGGGCTGCCTGGGGGGGCAAGTGGGGCAATTTGCCCCAGGCCCCGCAGGGGCCCCCACGAGAACGTCATAGGCTCCCCCCCGCCTCTGCCTTTCCCCATCCCCCAGCGCCACGGTGCGCCGCATCCAGGAGCAGCCCTGGACAGCGCTGCAGCGGCATGGCTCGGGCGGGGCCTGAGCTCCTCCCGCTCAGAGCCGCGAGGTAAGGTAGGGTTACCATATTTCAGCAAGAAAAAAAGAGGACGGGAGGAGCCCCGCCCTAGCCCCGCCTCTGCCCCTCCCACTTCCCACCCCCCCAGAACCCCCAACCCTCCCCCCGTTCCTTGTCCCCTGACTGCCCCCTCCTGGGACCCCTGCCCCTAACTGCCCCCCAGGACTCCACCCCCTATCTAAGCCTCCCTGCCTCTTGTCCCCTGACTGCCCCAACCCTTATCCACACCCCCACCCCCAGACAGACCCCTGGGACTCCCACGCCCCATCCAACCACTCCCCACCCCCTGACAGCCCCCCCCAGAACTCCCAACCCATCTAAACCCCTCTGCTCCCTGTCCCCTGACTGCTCCGATCCATCTCCCCACCCCTGCCACCTGACAGCCCCCCCCAGAACTCCCAACCCCCCACCCCTCCCGCTCCTTGTCCCCTGACTGCCCCCTCCTGGGACCCCTGCTCCTAACTGCCCTCCAGAACCCCACCTCCTACCTAAGACTCCCTGTTCCTTGTCCCCTAACTGCCCCCTCCTAAGACCCCCCCAACTGCCCCCCAGGACCCTACCCCCTACCTGTACCCTGACTGCCCAAAACTTTCTCCACTCCCCCCAAAAAGCCCCCCCCGTTTCTTGACTGCCCCCTCCAGAACCTTCCTGCCCCCTGACCTCCTTACCCTGCTGCTCAGAACAGAGTGTTGGGCTCTGTGCAGCCGAGCCGGACACGTGGCTGAGCTCCCCAGCACAACAAAACCCGGTCCCTGGCCCTGCACAGTGCTGCCGGACTGGGCTGCAAGGGAGCTGCCGGCTCAGAATGCAGGGCGGATCCGGCTCCTCTACAGCTGCTCCTGAGTCCAGCCCGGGACTTCCCTGCAGCCCTCCCAGCCGCTCGCTCTGCTCTGCCGGGGGGAAATCCCGGACATTGTGAGTGCTTCACAAATTCCCCCCGGACGCTATTTTTAGCACACAAAAGGAGGACATGTCCGGGTAAATCCGGACGAATGGTAACCCTAGGTAAGGGGCGGGATTGCGAGTTGCGGCCGAGCGGCGGGAGCTCAGGCCCTGCTGGAGCCACGCCGCTGCAGCACTGTCCAGGGCTGGGCTGTGTTTCTCCAGCAAGGGTCACACTCCACTTCTGAGCATCTCTCATTGCCTAGTTTGTGTGAATCACATTCATAGGCCTCACGTCTCCCCACACATGGTATCAGGGGCCTAGGTGCCTGACTGAGGCTTTGTAGATGCCACGGGGGGGGGGGAGGGGAGGGGCTAGCTGAAAGTTAGGCATAGTGCCCAAGTTCCTTTGTGGATCTGGGCCTGAGTGCAGAAGGCTCTGGGTGTGTTATATTTCACCCAAACCCACAGGGCTGCACTAATGATAATTCTTTAAACTTATCCCAGACCTTTTTCCCACCATCCTGTTTGTTTCCTACAGCAGTCTGAGGTGCACTCAGAGTTTGCTTCTGAGCTTCAAAGTGAACTTAGTGCCAGAGATAAAAGGAGGATTCAAACTCCTTTGAAATCCCTGGGTATAATAATAAATAATCTCAGAACAACAGTTTCTTCCACCAACAAAGCAGATCTCTGGAAGGGCAATGTCTAGAGAAAGGTTTCTCTCCCTAGCTGATTTAGCCAATATTCTGCAAATCAGTCAGATACACCTCTACCTCGATATAATGCTGTCCTCGGGAGCGAAAAAAATCTTACCGCGTTATAGGTGAAACCGCGTTATATCGAACTTGCTTTGATCTGCCGGAGTGTGCAGCCCCCTTTCCCCCCGGAGCACAAGGGGGAATGATGTTAGCTAAGGTGATGGAAGCACTCTTCCACTGGCCTGGAAGACTTTCATACCCCTGACCAATGTAGCTACACTGATAGAATTTTCATGTGTAGACCAAGCCTTAGCTAGACTCTTATTTTAAGCTCTTAAGTGGTGCTATATATATAGCTATACTTTTTCCAGTTCATTGTAGAAAAAGTGGAACTATGCTTTTCATTCATCTCTTCAATCTCTCACACATTTAAAAAACATAACAATGAATACATTTCAAATATTGCTATATTTGAAAACAAAACAGCTTGTGGAGGTGTCAGCAAGAAGAGGTGTCAGCAAACATTTCTAACAAGACCTTTTAACTTATTTATTTCTAGTTTTTTAATCAGATTCTTAAATGTGTAGAAATAAAATGTTAAGGTTCCACATTAAAAACAATTTTCAAAAGATCATACAACTCCCATCCCTTAGTGGGAGGTGTTTCTCTGTACTCCAGGTAGAAGGAAGAGGGAAAATGGAACTTACCAGATTTAGCAAGAATTTCCTCTAAAAGACAAATAAAGAAAAATAAATAATGTATGAAAATGATGATAGTTGTTAAGATGTTTCATAATAGAGGTATTTTTTCTCCCCTGTCCTTTTTTGTATTTTTGCAAAGTCAAATGGTCAAATATGGATCAGTAATAGAAACCTGTGTTCCCAGGAGCCACATCATATGTCAGGGCAATCCAAGGAACCACGCTGATTTTAGAGCAGTTAGGAAAGACCAGCTTCAAACACAGGCCTGATCTAAACCTTAACTCTGGCAGGGCTGTCACCTTTATATGTTTAATACTTCATATACCTTAGAGAATATTTATGAAAATACTTATGTACCTTAATATTTAATACTCATTGGCCCAGAAAGCAAGTGTAGGCTCTGTAGGGTAGGGATTAGGATGGTCACTGGGGAGGGGTGAGCTCCTGGGTTTCAGTCTCTGTGCCTAAGACTATTTAATGATTTATACCACCTAGAACAGCTTCGACAGAGAGATTGAGAGAGACCCACTTAGAATAGCCAGCAGCCCTGCAGTTAGGGCACTCGCCTAGGAAAGGGGAGAGCAGGGATTCAAAGCTGGGCCGCCGCAGTTCGTCTGAGTGACTTAATAACTGGGCTATCGGTGATCAGAGGGACATCATCTCTGCAGTGCTGTACATGTAGACAAGCCATGACGCATCATTCGAAAAACTAAGGAGGTGCTCCTTAGTTTTTAGAATGACGCGTCATGGCTTGTCTACATGTACAGCACTGCAGAGATGAAGAAGCTCTCTCGTCAACAAAGCGCTGTCTACACCAGGGTTAGGTCGGTATAATTTTTCACATCCCTGAGTGACGTAGTTATACCGAGATGTTTGTGGTGTAGATCTGGCCTAAGGCACCTTGTGAAACCTAACAACATAGGACTGGAAGGAACCACCTGAATCATTGAGCCAGTCCCCTGCTATCACTGACCACCTCTTTAAATCTAGCCCTTCATTTCCAAACTGACTTAGCTTTTAATTTAAACAATGTTTTCAAAAGCCCCAAATCACAATGAAATAGTTTTGAAGTTTTTATAACTACCAGACAAACAAAAAAATCAATTATTTCAACAGCTCTTTCTCTGACTCTGTCATTCACCAACCAGTCTGCCTGCACAGACCAGGGAGCAGAGGCGTTAAGTTGGAGAGGTTGTAGCTGATAGACTTTTTGACCTTTGTTACATCTGAATACCTCAGCTCTTTGACTAAGCAATGGCACTGTTATAAAATAACTGTGCTCTCTGATGCTCAACCATTGCTATTCTCCTGAATTTCAAAAGGTGTGAAGTAAACTTTCTTGTCTGAAATTACAGCACGTTGCTTTGAATATACAGCAGGGAAACAGATTTCCTCCATTCGATGGAAAATTTTCTCTCTTCCACTGTCTGACTGAAAACGACAACATGTACTCAGTAAATCCATTGTACCCTGCTTTGCTGCTATTTGAAATGACAGCTGTGTCAGAGATGATGGTGCACACCTTGGGCTGGACTGTACACTGCGCTAACACCTCTGAAATCCAGGAAATACAAAGTTAAGTTACATGCCACCTGTTCAAAGCATCCTTAGTTCTGCCCCTTTTAAGCTGTGTCCCACCATGTCCACAACATACCATTCCCATCAGGCAGAGCAGTTTTCAATCAGTTTTAGCTCAGTGAGAAAAGTTATCTTTTAAACTGCGAGTCTCAATCCTAACTACAGCAGAGTTGCTGCTCCATTATCAGACTTCACTGTTAGCTACATCCATGCAGCCTACCTTGATATACACCTGGACCTTTTCCCTAGTGAAGCCTGCACTTACTCCAGTCCCCTGCTCTCACAGACAGCTCCTGTGGCACTTTGTACCTCAAAGCAGCCCCCTGAAATCCCTATATTCACCCCATCATATAATTATGATATGTTTCCTACAAAGTATCCATTGTAAAGTATCATTTTAAAATTCTTGATCTGTTTAACATTAATATCCTGTTGGATTGTATGTGCTATGATTGTAGGTGAAGTTATGAAGTTTTGCTAGGTGTGTGTTACTGAAATATGTTGTGAGGTTGGAAACATCCACAACCAGCCTTTCAGGTGCAACAATGGAGTAGCCAGATGTGCTGATGGGCCATTAAAGGGAATTCACTTTCCCAGCAGCCATCCCAGAAGATTTCTCAGAGAGGTCACGTAGACAATGGAGATTACTTGACCAATGGAGGCAGACCCCCACCTCGCAAGCATAGATCTTTGCAGCAAACTGGAAGAAACTATAAAAGAAGGGATGTGACATCGTGATTGGCTTCACTCCTGCCACAACTCAACACCTGGAAGAAACATCTAGCGGACAAAGACTTTGAACTGTGGAGGGTGGTCCGGTGCTGGAGGAGAGACCCAGCCACTGTATTGAAGATCTGTGACCTGTTTGTACCATCTGTCAGGGTGAGACACTGCTTGATTCAAATCCTGTTTAGTTTATAGAACTCAGATTGCAAATTTACTTTTCTTTCTTAGGTAACCAACTTTGATCTCTATGTCTGCTACTTATAATAACTTAAAATCTATCTTTCTGTAGTTATTAAATCTGTTTTATATTTTACATAAAATAGTTGAAGTGCTTGGAAAATCTCAGCTCAGGATACAAAGGTTAGTGTGTGTCCTCTCCACATTGAGGGAGGGGCAGACTGGGTAATGAACTTACATTGCTCAGGCTTCTGACCAGCGCAAGACACTTCAGCTCTGGGGTCCTAGGCTAGGGAGCTGTGAGGATTGGCTGGAGCCTCTCTGCTGACGATTCATGAGTGGCTGGGAGAAGCATTCATGTAACTCAGCTAGGTGTGTCCCTTCCTGTGGATATCCGTGTAAATGCAGAACCTGCCAGAGGTAGCTTGCCAACAACCACCCAGTGGTGGGACAGAGGGCTCAGCAGTCCCCCAGTCCAGGTGACATCCTGGGATCCCCATCACAGCCCCTTCATAAAATCCTATTAAAAAACTTAGCAAGTTCCATTTTAACATTAGTTCTGTTTCATAGATTCATAGATTCTAGGACTGGAAGGGACCTCGAGAGGTCATCGAGTCCAGTCCCCTGCCCGCATGGCAGGACCAAATACTGTCTAGACCATCCCTGATAGACATTTATCTAACCTACTCTTAAATATCTCCAGAGATGGAGATTCCACAACCTCCCTCGGCAATTTATTCCAGTGTTTAACCACCCTGACCGTTAGGAACTTTTTCCTCGTGTCCAACCTAGACCTCCCTTGCTGCACTTTAAACCCATTGCTTCTTGTTCTATCCTTAGAGTCTAAGGTGAACAAGTTTTCTCCCTCCTCCTTATGACACCCTTTTAAATACCTGAAAATACCTTTAAATACCTGTTGTTTTCTCTCACAACACTTCCTGGCAGTCTGCTCCAGAACCTCACTCCTCTGATGGGTAGAAACCTTTAGTTCCCAGCCTGAATTGAATTCAAGGCCAGATAATCCCCATTTCTTCTTGGTCGATTTGATTGTTAGCTTCAACAGTTCATCTCTCTCCATGTTGTTTACTCCCCTGATGCATTCGCAAAGAGCAATCACATCCCCTCTCAGCCTTCCCTTTGCTACCCAAAACAAGCTCAGTTTTTTTAGTCTCCTCTCTTACGGCAGGCCCTCCATGACCCTGATCATCCTGGGAGCCCATCTCTGAACCTGAAATTCATCCACCTCTGGCTGAGATTGTGGGACACCCCACAGATGCCAGGATAGGAGAGCAGCCCCTCTTACAAAATATCCAGCTCCTGGGTGCTGATCCTTGGCATTGAGGAGAAGCTACAATTTGCTGCAGAAGTAGAAGAGGAGCCAGGGGAGGGATTTGAGTAGGGAGCGGACGACATGGTTGGAGAACAATTGAGGCAGCTGATTTTGCTGGCACAATGTTCGATCAGGCTCTTCATTTCTCTGGTGGGAGAGAAGAGCTTGAGAAGCAACAAAAGCACCTGGTGCCAGGGCTGAGACCCAACCAGAGTCCCCCTGACCACAGGGGAACCAGCCCCATGTAACCTCCTTGCCCAGCCACATGGCGATGGGGGAAATGACAGCAGGAAAACTTAGAGGTGTTCCAAGCCCCTGCAGCCAGAAGGATTCCTCCAGCAGTAGCCGGCAAAGCAGCAATAGCCTGCTGCCCAGACAGCCTCTGGCCTTTTCAGTTTGCTGGTTTCCTCTTTGCTCTGCTCCGTTCCCTGCCTCCCTCTGCCCTCCATGGTCCTAGGCAGGACCTGAATTGCTAATATATTGAACAATCACATTCTAAAAAACAGTGTTTCAGCCCTTCTTCTTTCATCTTAAAGGAAGAGCAGAAGCTGTGTTTATTTCCCCTTTGCTAGTCTTTTGAATACACCCCACTGGTCCCAGAAATTACCTTTGTCTTTCTTCATTTCAGATCGCAAGGTTGCTAGAAGGAGAAAAAGGCAAATTATGAGCTTTCGTTCTGCCATGGTTATGGTGATATTCCAACGGTTGAACACAATGTGTTGTGCTTGTGAAAGAGAGGGACAGATTTACAGTTAGTGGTTTAAAACACACCTGTCTCAAATGCACCGTGTGATCAAGTGGGGTCAAGTGAAGGCAGGGAGGAGTCGGCTATGTGGGATGAGGATAGAACTTGGGGGCAGAGAGGTGTGATGATCTGGCAGAATTGGGAGGGGAAAGATGAGGAAAGGAAGGAGATGTAGGACTGTTGTTTTTTTGGGGGGATGCACAGGTCAGGAAAGCCTCATCCCTTAGTGGGAGAGGTTTCAGGGGACTCCAGAAACAAGGAATAGGAAAAATTGAACTTACCAAGTTCAGCAAGAATTTCTTCTAAAAGACAAAAAAGAGGAATTAATAATGTGTAATAGCTGTTAAAAATTTTAGTACAGTGGTTCTCTCCCCACCCCTGCTACCTTCATCCATTTTGTTATGTTTGCAAAGTCAAACACAGGCAGTTTTTGTTTGTTTGTTTCCTGTTTTGGGCATGCTCTCTTGTGACGTTTTTTATCACTAGAGTTGGGCAACATTTTTCAGCTGAAATCATCATCATCGGCAGTTCCTTGGTTCGCGGATGATCTCTACCACAGATTTACTTATGGGTCCTGAGATATCTCAGGAGTCCAATCCTGGAACCACAGATCTGCCCGCAGTAGGTACAGACATTTCCTAGCGGGTCAGCTCCGCATTGTGAGAAAGTTCATTTTCCTTCCTTCAGCTTTGAGGGAAAGGCGCTTCTCCTCGAAGCGGGCCACTACCTGATGGAGGCTGACCACTGAGGTCAGTTGGTGGCTTGCTCCTCCCAGCTTGTGATGTCCACATCAGTTTTCTTGAGATACATTTTCAGTGTCTATTTGTAGCGTTTCCTCTGACCACCACGGGATCTCTGACCATGGGTGATCTGAGAGTAGATGGCTTGTTTTGGGAGGCGAGAGTATGGCATCCGCACACAATGTTCAGCCCAATGAAGCTGGTTCATGAGAATCATTGCTTAGTGCTGGTGACATTGGCTTCAGTGAGGATGCTGGCGTTAGCGTAGCAATCTTCCCATTTGATGCGAAGGATCTTCCAGAAGCATTGTCGGTGGTACCTCTCCAGACAGTTGGGTTTGCATCCCTAAAGGAGTGTAGGAGTCATATTTGTCTTATGGGTTATGTAAAAGGCCTGAGGCAGGCTGATGGAGCACTTTAGTCTTCCGAATATTGAGTCAGAGTCCTAGGCTTCGATGAGCTTGTGCAAAAAAATCCAGTGTGGACTGAAGGTCAGTCTTAGTGTGCACGAGGATGTCATCAGCATCTGGCCCTGCTGCCTTGCTGTTCTTCATTTGCATGATGGATCATGTTACTTCTTCGAGGGCAGGAGGATCAGCAAGAGATTCTCTTTCATGTCACTGAGGTATAGATTCGATGGTGGCATTAGAGACGGTTGACTCACGATTCAGGAGTGACTCAAAATGCTCCTTCCATCTGGCTTTGATGGCTTCATTGTCCTTAAAATATGTCAACCCGTCTTAGGCTTGGAGTGGTGTAGGACCATGGGATCATGGATTGTAGACTTGTTCATTTAAATTGCACAGATTACAGCTAATAGCCTTTTTGACTATTGGTACATCTGAATCAGGGCCGGCTCCAGGCACCAGCTTCTCAAGCAGGTGCTTGGGGCGGCCGTTCCGGATAGGGGCGGCAGTTCCAGGTATTCGGCGGCAATTCGGTGGAGGGTCCGTCACTCCGCCTGGGAGTGAAGGACCTCCCGCCGAATTGCCGCCGCAGATCGCGATTGCGGCTTTTTTTTTTTTTTTTTTTTTTGGTACAAAGGCCCATGGTTCAGAAATCCCTTTCCTAGGCCAGTGTTCTCGACTCGGCTGACACATTGTCCCTGAAAGGGTCAGTTGAGAACTCAGCGTGCGCACAGCAAGCTGGAAATCTGCACAGTGTGTGGAGCGTGTGTATGTGACTTGGAGCTTGGCAGGGCAGCAGCACTGGTTCGTGGGGTTAAGGCAGCTGGGCTGTGCAGGAGCACTCCACAAAGCAGGGTGGCAGACATGGGGTCTGCAGCTGGGAGTGTGTCTGAGAGGCCCAGAAGCACATGGGATCCTGGGGTTAGGCCCACCCACAGCAGACTGGCGTCAGTCCAGAGAGGGGGTGACACAGGGCCTTGAAGTGATTTAATTAGCTAGCAAAACACCCCTACCTTGGACCCATGAGCAGCCTTTGCCATGGGAATCACAGCGTGAGAGCGGTGAGTCGGGGATCCTTTGCAATCTTCACAAAGAGCTTTGGCAATCTCCTTACAGAACCATGTGAGCTCCTTGCCATGTTCCCCACAGACATTTCCTTCCCTCCCCCTTTTTCCTGGTTTTAACCCCAGTTGTTTGATGAACTCTGCTATGCTGTCCAGCTGAGTGTTGGAAAGGTCTTTTCCAGAATGTGCATTTGGATGTTTAAAAGCGCGCTGGCGCAGCTTACTGACTCGCTCAGACCTCAGCGAAAAGAATATCCCCATTGTTATTGCTGCTTGCTGTGCACTCCACAATATCTGTGAGAGTAAGGGGGAGACATTTATGTCGGAGTGAGAGATTGAGGCAAATCGCCTGGCTGCTGATTACGTGCAGCCAGACACCAGGATGGTTAGAAGAGCACAGCAGGGCGCGGTGCGCATCAGAGAAGCTTTGAAAATGAGTTTTGTGACTGGCCAGGCTACGGAGTGAAACTTCTGTTTGTTTCTCCTTGATGAACCGTCCGCCCCCACCCCACCCGGTTCACTCTACTTCCCTGTAAACCAACCACCCCACCCTCCCCTCCCACCCTCGAGCAGCACATGCAGAGGCAATAAAGTCATGGTTACTTCACATTCATGCATTCTTTATGAATTCATCACACAACTAGGGGGATAATTGCCAAGGTAGCCCGGGATGGGTGGGGGAGTAGGGAAGGAAAAGGACACACTACAGTTTAAAACTTTAACTCTTATTGAAGGCCAACCTTCTGATGCTCGGGCAATCATCTGGGGTGGAGTGACTGGGTGGCCGGAGGCCCCCCCCCCGTGTTCTTGGGCGTCTGGTTGAGGAGGCTATGGAACTTGGGGAGGTGGGCTGTTGGTTACACAGGGGCTGTAGCGGCGGTCTCTGCTCCTGCTGCCTTTCCTGCAGCTCAACCATACGCTGGAGCACATCAGTTCGATGCTCCAGTAGACGGAGCATTGACTCTTGCCTTCTGTCTGCAAGCTGACGCCACCTATCATCTTCAGCCCGCCACTTGCTCTGTTCATCCCGCGATTCAGCCCGCCACCTCTCCTCTCGTTCATATTGTGCTTTTCTGTAGTCTGACATTGACTGCCTCCATGCGTTCTGCTGTGCTCTGTCAGCGTGGGAGGACATCTGGAGCTCCGAGAACATATCATCCCGAGTCTGCCGTTTTCTCCTTCTAATCTTCACTAGCCTCTGTGAAGGAGAAACATTTGCAGCTGGTGGAGGAGAAGGGAGAGGTGGTTAAAAAAGACACATTTTAGAGAACAATGGGTACACTCTTTCACGTTAAATTTTGCTGTTCACATTACACAGCACATGTACTTTCGTTACAAGGTCACATTTTTCCTCTTATATTGAGGGCCTGCCGGTTTGGTGTGAGAGATCACTCACGCAGTGCCAGGCAACAGATTTCGGCTTGCAGGCAGCCATGGTAAGCCACAGTCTTTTGGCTTTTTTAACCTTCTTAACATGTGGGAATGGTTTCAAACAGTAGCACCCTCCTTTCCCATACCAAGCACCCGTTGGGTTGGCCATTTAAAAGGGGCTGCGGTTTCCGGGTTAACATGCAGCACAAACCCAACTAACACCCCCCCCAAATCTCTGGGATGATCACTTCACCCCTCCCCCCCACGGCGTGGCTAACAGCGGGGAACATTTCTGTTCAGCAGAGCAGGAACGGGCACCTCTGAATGTCCCCTTAATAAAATCGCCCCATTTCAACCAGGTGACCGTGAATGATATCACTCTCCTGAGGATAACAAAGAGCGATAAGGAATGGATGTTGTCTGCATGCCAGCAAACACCGAGAACATATGCTGCCATGCTTTGTTATGCAATGATTCCAGACTATGTGCTACTGGCCTGGCGTGGTAAAGTGTCCTACCATGGCGGACGGGATAAGGCAGCCCTCCCCAAAAAACCTTTTGCAAAGGCTTTGGGAGTACATGAAGGAGAGCTTTCTGGAGATGTCCCTGGAGGATTTCCGCTCCATCCTCATACACGTTAACAGACTTTTCCAGTAGCTGTACTGGCCGCGATTGCCAGGGCAAATTAATCATTAATCATTAAACACGCTTGCTTTTAAACCATGTGTAATATTTACAAAGGTACACTCACCAGAGGTCCCCTGTGTGCCCTCAGGGTCTGGGACCACGCCTTGGGTGAGTTCGGGGGTTACTGGTTCCAGGTCCAGGGTGATAAACATATCCTGGCTGTTGGGGAAACCGGTTTCTCCGCTTCCTTGCTGCTGTGAGCTATCTACATTATCTTCATCCTCATCTTCCTCATAGCCCGAACCTGCTTACCTGTGTGTTTCTCCATTGAAGGAGTCAAAGCACATGGTTGGGGTAGTGGTGGCTGCACCCCCTAGCATGGCATGCAGCTCTGCGTAGAAGCGGCATGTTTGCGGCTCTGCCCCGGACCTTCTGTTTGCCTCTCTGGCTTTGTGGTAGGCTTGTCTTAGCTCCTTAATTTTCACGCGGCACTGCTGTGCATCCCTGTTATGGCCTCTGTCCTTCATGGCCTTGGAGACCTTTTCTAATATTTTGCCATTTCGTTTACTGCTACGGAGTTCAGCTAGCACTGATTCATCTCCCCATATGGCGAGCAGATCCCGTACCTCCCGTTCGGTCCATGATGGAGCTCTTTTGCGATCCTAGGACTCCATCCATGGTTACCTGTGCTGATGAGCTCTGCGTGGTCACCTGTGCTCTCCACACTGGGCAAACAGGAAATGAAATTCAAACATTCGCGGGGCTTTTCCTATCTACCTGGTCAGTGCATCTGAGTTGAGAGTGCTGTCCAGAGCAGTCACAATGAAGCACTGTGGGATAGCTCCTGGAGGCCAATAACGTCGAATTCCGTTCACACTACCCCAATTCCGACCTGCTAAGGCCGATTTTATTGCTAATCCCCTCGTTGGAGGTGGAGTAAAGAAATCGGTTTAAAGGGCCCTTTAAGTCGAAAAAAGGGACTTAGCCGTGTGAACGTGTCCAGGCTTAATTCAATTTAACGCTACTAAATTCGACCTAAACTCGTAGTGTAGACCAGGCCTCACTCCTGTTGTGTCTGTTGTGTAGATTGTGAGCTCTCTGGGCCAGGGAGTCTCTTGTTACACATCTGTGACTGGGGTTCCTAGGCACTAACACACCATCACTGATACTGATAACCATTAACAGCGAACAGGGGAATAAACAAATGTGCTGACTATACTGTGGCCTTCATCGCTCCTTCATCACTAACCCACCTCAGAGTAATACAGCACCACCCACCCCTCCTGAACTTCCCAGAGAGGGGCCACCAGTACAGATGTGGACAAGGGAGCGGGGTTGGGCAGAGGGAAGGTATTAGAGGGAATTACTGGAGACAGGCCCATCCAGCTCAGCATATCGGGGGGACCAGTAAAGGGCAGGGAGCCATTAGCTCAGCTGTAAATAGGGCCAGAGATCTCCTGCTGTTACCACTGGGCCTGCTGCCTCTGCCTAATCCTTTCTAGCAAAGTTACACAGACAACACACATGGTGACAGCCCAGCCTGGCACACCCACTCTGGCTGCCACCCCTTCCCCCACACACTGCTCGGCCTCGCTCCTATTGAATGTGGCAGTTGCGTTATAGACACACATGTTACAGCTTAGCAATATCGCCTGTGTGCCCAGCACCACGTGTCCCTGCTGGGCTCCCCACTCAGCCCCTCTCCCTTCCCTTCCACTCTTCTCTGCTGCCCTTGGCTTGCCCAGCATCGCCTCGGGTTAGAAGCAAAACGAGGTCTGCATGAAGCATGGTCTGAGTATGCCTCTGCCCCACCCAGAGACCAGGGTGAAGCCCTGCCAGTCAGGTTTACTGGACCCTGCTTTAGCGCAGGGGGCTGGACTTGGTGACTTCTCCAGGGCCTATCCAGCCTGACATTTCTATCCATGAGCTCTGCTCTGTTTGAGACGCTCTGGGACTTGGAGCCTGACCAATTGCAATCAATGGTGAGATTCCCATTGTCTGCTGGGTTTGTCCCTAGGGCACATCTCATCACCCTGTGTATTGCAGTGTGTGTTGTTAGGGTCCTAGAGACCCCTGGGTTATTGTTATGGGGGCCACTGAGCTGAGCTCACAGAGTTCTGTCTCCTCTGTGACATCTCCTCTGGGTTTTGCTATCCTGCCCCTGAAAATGAAATTGTCAGAAAGTAACAACATAGATCAATGTATTTGACAAACGTATTTAGCAACTATTTATGATCAGTTCTTGGGCAGCTGACAAACCAGAATGGAGGTTGAGCTCACTGGACACATCACATGCTGCACATTATTCCCCCAGCTCTGCTTTTCAGCCCTTCTGTCCCTCCCCCACAATCCCCCCTGCCCCCCCCCCCCCACACACATACACTCTCTGGGTCTTGGTCTCCTGACTTGTATTTACCCCTTAGCTCTGCCTGAGGAATTACTAGGGTTACTCCCATGTTATTTCTGTAGCCCCCTCAGTGCCCTGGGCATGTTCTATGGTTCCTGCCCTGGGAGCTTCCAGGCTGGGCTGGGTTTAGGGGCTCACTAATGGGTGTAAGCAGGGAGGAGGAGGAGACGTCTGCAGGCCCAGGGCAGTAGGTCAGGGTGGGTGTTCCAGGCATGGAGGAAGATGCAAAGATAGAAGGACATTGGGCAGGGGCAGGCAAGAGGCTGGCATGGACTAACACATAGGGTGAGGGGCAAAAAGCTTCCTGGGTTCTTTCCTCTATCCCCTTCCCCTGGCCCAGCTACCAGATTCCCTTCCCCAGCTCTCCCCATTCCCCATCCCCTCTCTATTGTGCTGGGACCAACTCCCCTCACACGGCTGAGTCTGCAGCACAGAGCAGACCATCTATTCGACACTGGTGACGCCGCACCTGGAGTATTGTGTCCAGTTTTGGTCCCTCCACTACAGAAGAGATGTGGACAAATTGGAGACAGTCCAGCGGAGGGCAATGAAAATGATTAGGGTGCTAGTGCACATGACTTATGAGGAGAGGCTGAGGGAACTGGGCTTGTTTAGTCTGCAGAAGAGAAGAGTGAGGGGGGATTTGATAGCAGCCTTCAACTATCTGAAGGGGGGTTCCATAGAGAATGGAGCTAGGCTGTTCTCAATGGTGGCAGATGACAGAACAAGAAGCAATGGTCTCAAGTTGCAGTGGGGGAGGTCTGGGTTGGATATTAGGAAACACTATTTCACTAGGAGGGTGGTGAAGCACTGGACTGGGTTATCTAGGGAGATGGTGGAATCTCCATCTGTCAGGGTTCCCTCCCCATGCTGAACTCTAGGGGACAGACATGGGGACCCGCATGAAGACCCCCTAAGCTTATTTCTACCAGCTTAGGTTAAAAACTCCCCAAGGCACAAATCCTTCCTTGTACCTTGGATTAGGTAACGCTGCCACCACCAAGTGATTTAAACAAAGATTTAGGGAGGGCCACTTGGAGACCTACCTTCCCCAAATATCTCCCCAAGCCCCTACACCCCTTTTCCTGGGCAGGCTTGAGAATATATCCTCACCAATTGGTACAGGTGAACACAGACCCAAACCCTAGGATCTTAAAACAATGAAAAATCAATCAGGTTCTTAAAAGAAGGATTTTAATTAAAGAAAAGGTAAAAGAATTACCTCTGTAAAATCAGGATGGTAAGTACTTTACAGAATAACAAAAGACTCAAGAACACAGAGGATCTCCCCTCTAAGCAAAACCTTAAAGTTACAAAACCAGGCATAGTATCAGAGGGGTAGCCGTGTTAGTCTGAATCTGTAAAAAGCAACAGAGGGTCCTGTGGCACCTTTGAGACTAACAGAAGTATTGGGAGCATAAGCTTTCGTGGGTAAGAACCTCACTTCTTCAGATGCAAAACCAGGCATAAACCTCCTCTTACACAAAGGAAAACACAAGCCAAAATAAAAGTAAACTAACACATTTCCTTGCTAAATACTTACTAACTCTATAGGAGTTGGATTGCTTGCTTCCTTGATCTGACTCCAGCAAGCACACAGAACAGACAGACAAAGCCTTCCCCCCCACCCAGATTTGAAAGTATCTTGTCCCTTTATTGATCCTTTTGGTCAGGTGCCAGCTTGAGCTTCTTAACCCTTTACAGGTAAGAGGATTTTGTGCCTCTGGCCAGGAGGGACCCCATAGCACTGTATACAGAAAGGTGGTTCCCTTTATATGCATGACACCATCCTTTTAAGGCCCAGCTTGACAAAGCCTTGGCTGGGATGATTTATTTGGTGTTGGTCCTATTTTGAGCAGGGGGTTGGACTAGATGACTTCCTGAGGTCTCTTCCAACCCTGATATTCTATGATTCCATGATGGGTACAGCAACGCTTTGGTGGTCTCAGTCCTGCTCCCTGTGGCTGTTTCACTCCTCCTCATGAGCAAAGAGTCCCTAGGGCAGTAAATGGCAGGACGTTCCCTAACACTCACTGGCCACGTCGCACTCACTGGGCCCCCGGGACTGGCTTCCTTTGGGAGTGGCCCTGAGGGAATCTGGGAATCCCCCTGACTTGGAGCTGATGCCACTGGGATGCTCTTGGAGATTGTGTGGGAGGTGCTAAAATGAGGGGCCCTAGGCCCCAGGACATTCTGAAATCCTGCTGCAATTCTCTGAATTTTATACGATTTAAAAAAAAATTGAGGACAAAAATTGCAAGTGCCCATGTGGGACTCTGTGAGTGTGTGTGTGGGGGGGCAGCCTGCGTTGAGCTGGCCTAGTCGTTCTTGTTCTGAAAGGGCCTCACCACTGTACCGAGTCCCTTACAATGGACAGTGTCAGTGTTATGGAGGCCCCGAGAGATTGTGGCTTGGTCTACAGATAAATGTTGTGTTGGCAAAGCTAGCTTGCTTAGGAGTTTGAACCCGCCTCACCCCCAGCCCACATAGGTATGCCAGAAAAAGCCGCCCTGTGGCCCTTTTGTTGGTACAATTTGTTCCCGTCAGGGAGCTGGTGTCATCTCTCCTGGGGAAAGCATTCTCTGCTACTATCCGCTGCATCTCCACTTGGCAGGAGGGGCTGCTGCTCATCTTGCTGCATAGACGAGGCTGAACCATCTCCTCAGCCCACAGCCTCCCAGCCTACCCATTGCAGCAGCTGCCCCCCACAGGCGCTCCCTTGCATACAGGTACATGGGGCTCCCTGCGCAGCTCCAATCCACAGCCAGGCCGTGTCAGCAACTAGCACACGATGTTCTCACGGTGATGTGATTCTGGACAGTCTGGAACCTGTCCCTTGATAATACAGGAAGCTCCATCCCTCCACCACGCTGCTCTTCCCACATCCTGGGGCTGAACAGTTGATCAGGGCTGCCACAGGAAGAGCTCCCCTTCCCCTCCCCCAGCATCCCGAAGCCGTTCTCACGGGAGGGGAGCTGCCGCCTCTGACATTACAAGAGGGTGACACAAGAGGCGATACAAGAGGCTGCTGATCTGGGCCAGGGTTACTGACCAGTGTGTGCTCTAGGGGGCCCAGAGACATTGGGGTCCCATACAGCCCCGCGGTACCAGTACAACCCTTGCCCTCCTCACATGACATACACACCACACACACACACACTGCATTTGGGGCCAGCAAATGAGTGAGGGCCAACACCTGAATGAGAAGCAGGAGGCAATGGGATTTCGGGGAGGGGAGAGATATAATACCTTTGTGTCACATGTGGATTCTTCAGCCACCCCCTCTCCTGCCTGCAGCCACTGCCCCCTCTCCTCCCCACCCAGAGAAGGGCCGTAGGCCTGGCTGCTTCCCCCCAGCCTGGCTGGCCAAACTCGGCAGTACAGCCAGTGTAGACATGCCCCAGAGCCAGGCAGGCCTGGAGTTATTGCCTGGGCAGATTCCTGGCACATGGCTCTGCTGGCTTCTGCCTTCAGCCACCCCCACGCCCCCACAGATTCCCTGCAGCAGTGGATCCTTCCCAGAGATCTCCTGCTCTAACTACTGGGCCTGCTGCCTCTGCCTAATCCCTTTCTAGCAAGGTCTCACCGAAAATGCACATGGTGACAGCCCAGCCTGGCACACCAACTCTGGCTGCCCCCCCCCCCCCACCACACACACACATACCCCTCTTCCCCTGTGCTATACTCTGCCTTGCTCCTATTGAATGTGGCAGCTGCATTATAGACAAACACGTTACATCTCAGCAATAGTACCTGTGTGCCCAGCACCCCATGTCCCTGCTGGGCTCCCTGCTGAGTCCCTCTCCCTTCCCTCCTGCTGTTCTCTGCTGCCCTCGGCTTACCCAGCATTGCCTCCTGTGAGCAGCAAAATGAGGTCTGCACAAAGCCTTGTCTGAGGATGCCCCTCCCCCACTGCACCCAGAGACAAGGGTGAACCCCTGTCAGTTTATTGGACCTTGCCTCAGTGCAGGGGGCTGGACTTGGCAGGGCCACCCGGGGTGGGGGAGAAGTGGGGCAATTTGCCCCAGGCCCTGCAAGGGCCCCGCGAGCCCTGGCCCGGTGGTGGTCCAGGTCTTTGGTGGCATTTCGGCGGTGGGGGGTCCTTCAGTGCTGCCGAAGACGTGGAGCGACTGAAGGGCCCCCCGCCGCCGAAATGCCACTGAAGACCCGGACCGCCGCCGGGTGAGTACAAGTGCTGCAGCTCCCCCGCTTTGCCCAAGGCTCCCTGAATCCTCTGGGCGGCCCTGGGACTTGTTGACATCGCCAGGGCCCTTCCAATCCCACATTTGGAACTAGTGGTCACCAAATGAAATTAATAGGCAGCAGCTTTAAAACTAATATAAGGAAGTATTTCTTCACACAATGCACAATCAACCTGTGGAACTCCTTGCCAGAGGATATTGTAAAGGCCAAGACTATAACAGGGTTCAGAAAAGAACTAGATAAGTTAATGGAGGATAGATCCATCAATGGCTATTAGCCAGGGTGGGCAGGGATACAAAACCATGCTCTTGAAGTGTCCCTAGCCTCTGTTTGCCAGAGGCTGGGAATGGGCAACAGGGGATGGATCACTTGATGATTACCTGTTCTGTTCATTCGCTCTGGGACACCTGGCATTGGCCACTGTTGGAAGACAGGATACTGGGCTAGATGGACCACCGGTCTGACCCAAAGTGGCCAGTTTTATGTTCTTATGACATTTCTTATCAGTGGGCTCTGACGTATCTGAGACTCTCTGGGCCTTGGAACTGACCCTAGCGCACAGCTCATCACCTGTGTATTGCTATGTGCATTGTTAGGGTCCTAGCAACCCCTGGGCTATTGTTACAGGGGGGCACTGAGCTGAGCTCACAAAGTTCTGTCTCCTCTGTGAAATCTCCTCTGGGTTTCCGCCACCCTGTCCCTGAAAATGAAAATGTCAGAAAGTAACAACAGCCCTTGCGCTGACCCGAGTGATTCTGCAGGGACACGGTGGTCCAGAGTCTGACGTTCACAGCCCAGCCCAATCCAGGCTCAGATAAGACTCAGGTGCAGCTTTCACTTTGAATGTGGCAAACCCCAAGTTCCTGAAGAGGAAGGAGCAAAGAGAAACTAACAATGTGATTTTATCAGCTGTTCTTTTATGTGGCCATATTATTGTTTCCAAGGAAAGAGGTGAGAATGGGAGAGAAAAATCCTATTTAAAAATTAAGGGGAAAAGCTATCAAGACACCCTAGTTACTGTCCAACTGTTCCCGATCATTACTCAGGGCATTCTCCCCTCCCCCATCATTTACAATCCAGCTGAGATGATGACCTTGGGTAACAGCAGCAGAAAGGGGCAAGTGACGAGCATCAGGGACAAAGGGTAACAATAAGCATCAGTTGATTGAGCTGCAGAGGGGAGCGATGTCCAGTGGGAGCCTCTGGGGGTCAGAGTCTCCTTTTTTATTGCACATCATTGAACTCTTATCTGACAGAGAGGCCCTGAGTTGGGGTAATAGCAAGGCTGAGCCCATGTGCTCCAGAAAACACTGATAGGAAATGATAATTAAACACTCCACTGCCTGTGCTGACAGAGCTCAGGGGCTCTGAGATGCTTCAGGTGCAGCTCTGAAAGAAGTTCCAGTGTCAGGCTGCACAATTCCTTGCCCTGCTACAGACGCCCTGGGTGGCCTTAGGCAAGTCACTTGGGCCCAAAGTTTCAAAGGTGTTTTGATGTCTAAAGATGCAGATAGGTATCTAGTGGGATTTTCAAAGGTGTCTGGGCACTGAGCTTCCAATGGGAGTTAGGCACCTCGATGCTGTTGAAAATCCCACTAGACACCCAACTGCATCTTTAGGTGCCCACAGACCTTCCAAACTCTGCCCTTAGTCTCTGTCCCAGGTTTGTAAAGCTATTTAGGCACTTAAAGATTCAGACAGAAGCCGAGTGGTATTTTCAAGAGTGCCTGTGTGAGTGAGGTGTCTGGCTCCCATGAACTCCCTTCAGCTGTGATCCTGCCCCTTCTCTATTCGCCCCAGGTATAATCAGTCGAAGGCGCTTCCTGGTAGGAATGGCCATGCAAACCAGGGATTTCTGCTGAATGTTATAAAATATTCATGGGAAGCAATGTTTGAAAATTAAGGCCCTAATCTAACAAGCATATGCATGGTTTCAGAGTAGCAGCCGTGTTAGTCTGTATCCGCAAAAAGAAGAACAGGAGGACTTGTGGCACCTTAGAGACTAACAAATTATGATATGCATCCGAAGAAGTGGGCTGTAGTCCACGAAAGCTTATGCTCTAATAAATTTGTTAGTCTCTAAGGTGCCACAAGTCCTCCTGTTCTTCTTTAAGCATATGCATAACTCTCACAATGCAAGGAAACCCACCAAAGCCTGAATCACAAATATTTGCACCAAAATCCTGTTTATAAGAATTAAATTCATCCATTCAGGACTCAGAAACAATCCCATGTGACCTGTGTGTCCAATCAGAACTAACCCATGCAGATCAATGTATTTGACAAACGTATTTAGCAAATATTTTTGAATAACAAATAAATCTGAAAAAATTGTGGTCAGTTTGTGGGCAGCTGAGAAACTGGAACAGAAGCTGAGCTCACTGGATACAACACATGCAGTACATTATTTCCCCCAGCTCCGCTTTCAGCCCTTCTGTCTCTCCCCCACCCCCACACTCTCTGGGTCTTGGTTTATTTACCCCTTTGCTCTGTCTGAAGAATTACTGGGGTTACTCCCATGTTATTTCTGTAGCCCCCTCAGTGCCCTGGGCATGTCGTATGGTCCCTGTCCTGGGAGCTTCCAGGCTGGGCTGGGTTTAGGGGCTCACTAATGGGTGTAAGCAAGGAGGAGGAGGAGAAGTCTGCAGGCCTGGGGCAGTAGGTCAGGGTGGGCGTTCCAGGCATGGAGGAAGGTGCAAAGATAGAAGGGGTAGGCAAGTGGCTGGGGTGGAGCTAACATGGAGAGGGGCAAAAAGCTGCATGGCTCCTTCCTGTGAGTGGGTTTCCTTCACCCAGCCAGGGCCTATTGCTCACACAGTCCTGGGGCAGGGGTCTCACTCCCCTTCCCCTGGCCCAGCTACCAGATCCCCTTCCCCAGCTCTCCCCATTCCCCCTCCATAGGGTTACCATATTTCAGCAAGCAAAAAAGAGGACGGGAGGAGCCCCGCCCCTGCCCCTCCCACTTCCCACCCCCCCAGAACCCTCAACCCTCCCCCCGTTCCTTGTCCCCTGACTGCCCCCTCCTGGGACCTCTGCCCCTAACTGCACCCCAGGACTCCACCCCCTATCTAAGCCTCCCTGCCTCTTGTCCCCTGACTGCCCCAACCCTTATCCACACCCCCACCCCCAGACAGACCCCTGGGACTCCCACGCCCCATCCAACCACTCCCCACCCCCTGACAGCCCCCCCCAGAACTCCCAACCCATCTAAACCCCTCTGCTCCCTGTCCCCTGACTGCTCCGATCCCTCTCCCCACTCCTGCTCCCTGACAGCTCCCCCCCAGAACTCCCAACCCCCCACCCCTCCCGCTCCTTGTCCCCTGACTGCCCCCTCCTGGGACCCCTGCTCCTAACTGCCCTCCAGAACCCCACCTCCTACCTAAGCCTCCCTGTTCCTTATCCCCTAACTGCTCCTTCCTAAGACCCCCCCCAACTGCCCCCCAGGACCCTACCCCCTACCTGTACCCTGACTGCCCAAAACTTTCTCCACTCCCCCCAAAAAGCCCCCCCCGAACTCCCGACCCCCCCGTTTCTTGACTGCCCCCTCCAGAACCTCCCTGCCCCTTCTCCTGCCCCCCTGGCCCCCTTACCCTGCTGCTCAGAACAGGGTGTTGGGCTCTGTGCGAGCCGGACATGTGGCTGCGCTCCCCAGCACAACACACAACACGGTCCCTGGCCCTGCACAGTGCTGCTGGAGCCGGGCGCGGGGCTGCCGGGGAGGAGCTGCCGGCTCAGAATGAAGGGAGGGAGGAGGAGCTCCTCTACAGCTGCTCCGGAGTCCAGCCCGTGACTTTCCTGCAGCCCTCCCAGCCGCTCGCTCTGCTCTGCCGGGGGGGGGGGGAAATCCCGGACATTTTGAGTGATTTACAAATTCCCCCCGGACGCTATTTTTAGCACAAAAAGGAGGACATGTCCGGGTAAATCCAGACGAATGGTAACCCTAGCCGACCCAGGCTGGAGACGCGCCTCCTCCCCCCACACCCTCCTTACCTGCTTGAGGCTTCCCGTGAATCAAATATTCGTGGGAAGCAGGGGAGGGGGCGGAGTTGGGGCGGGGACTTTGGAGAAGGGGCGGAGTTGGGGCGGGGGGGCATGGGCGGGGCCCCGTGGAGTGTCCTCCTTTTGGAGGCTCAAAATATGGTAACCCTAGACCGGGTCGGCCCGCCCAGCACTGCCAGTCCCCGGCCCGGCCCCCGGCCGAGCACCTCCGGCCCGCCCAGCACTGCCGGCCCCCGGGCCCCCGGCCGAGCACCCGCGGCCCAGCCTCGCCGACCGCCGGCCCCCGAGCCCCCGGCCCGGCACCGCCGGCCCCCGAGCCCCCGGCCCGGCCCGGCCGACCTCCGTCCCCCGAGCCCCCGAGCCGCCGGCCCCCGAGTCCCCGGCCCGGCACCGCTGGCTCCCGAGCCCCCGGCCCGGCACCGCTGACCGCCGGCCGCCGGCCCGCATGTCCCGATTTTCCCAGACATGTCCGGCTTTTGGGGATTTCCCCCCGGACGGGAATTTGGAGCCCAAAAAGCCGGACGTGTCCGGGAAAATCCGGACGTATGGTAACCCTACCCCTCCATCACACTGAGACCAGCTCCTCTCACAAGGCTGAGTCTGCAGCACAGAGCAGCCCTTGCAGCAGAGCCTGGTGCTCTCACACCTGCCTCCTGAGCCGTTTCACTCCTTGCCATGGGCACAGAGTCCCTAGGACAGTAAATGCCGAGGCGTTGGGACTGGCTTCTTTTGGGAGTCAGATCAGGCAGTTAATGGCCCTGAGGTGACCTGGGAATCTCTTCAAACCTAGCTTACAGCTGACCCTGCTGGGAGGCTCTGGGAGGCTGTGGGGGAGACACTAAAATGAGGGCACCTAGGTCTGCTCCACTAGGACAGTCTGAAATTTTGCTGCCATTTTATACAATTAAAAACAAAGTTGAAGCCATAAATTGTACGTGCCCATGCGGGATGCTGTGTGGGGCAAGCAGCCTGTGGTGAGTTGGTCTAGTCATTCTAGCTATTGTAATGAAACGGCCTCACTGCCATACTGCGCCCCTTGCAATCACTAACAAGACAGACAGGCTGAAATCAGCAATTTCTCAAAAGGACAATTTCCCTCTGCTTTGCACAGTCTCCTCCCCTCCACTCCCCTCCCCTCTGTCCGGCTGACAGCCCCAAATCCTCCTACCACCCTGCCTACCCCCATAGGAAGATACTCAGCAGCATTCTGGTTGTAGAAGAGGGATTTGAAATACCAGTATAACCAACCACAAGCATAGGAGCACAGAAAATCATGAGCCTGGCCCCCAAAAGATAAAAAATAAATCATGCCTTCTGGTCTGCTTGGGGATTTTTGAACTCCTACTCCTCCACTCCGTCCCCTATCCAGCCCCTGATGTTCCCAGCCACATCCATCCCCTGAGGAGACCCCTTGCATTTGCCCCCTGGCAGGAGAAACCAGGCAAGCCAGCTGGTAAATAGATGATATGGTGGACTGGCTATTTGGACCAGGATCAGTTATGGTTGGCATCATGTTACCAGGATTGCTGACCCCAAATGTTAGAAAGTCATGAACCTGGCCCCCAAAACACCATGAAATTTATTTAAAAAAACCGAAACAAAACACATTTTCTCCCAAGACTTCTGGCCGCACTCACTTTCAAGCTTCTGTCTGCAACCAGGAGGGCTTAAAAACTGACTTTTTTTGTTTAAATAAAAACTGAGTCTCTCACCTAGTCACCTGACTCCAGGAGCTGGGGTTCTCTGTCAAACACCAAGTATCACGAGACTCACAATAAAATCGCAGGAGCCGGTGACATTGTGTTAGCTCGCTCTGTTGTTCACTTTGTGGCGCAGAGCAGGTCTGTTTGGGCCCCTCCTAGACCTTTCCCCACATCATCGCATGGGGGGAGTGGGCAGGGTTGGCCCTTTGTGAAAAGGCTGCAGGACCTATCCACAAACCAGTGAAAGCCTCAGGGACCTGCACTGATCCTAGCCATCTGTGCAGAGCCCCTGGGCTTGATCACTTGATCATTGCCTATTAGGTTCACTCCCTCTGGGGCACCTGGCATTGGCCACTATCAGCAGGCAGGATGCTGGGCTGGATGGACCCTTGGTCTGACCCAGTATGGCCGTTCTTACGTTCGTATGTTCTACACTGACTCTGCTCCTTGATGCCCATCCTAGCTCCATAGCAGCATCAGTACATTGGAGCCGTACTGCCAGGGCTCCCCTTGCCCATGGCTGCCCTGGCTCACTTGCTGAGGGGCAGGAGCTGGACTCTGAAGGAAAAATGATGCAGCACAGATTGAAAAATCCCTCCCAGGCTAGGTCTCTTCCTGGGGCCTTCATTCTTCCCCTCCCTTGGCCTGAGCCTGCCAGACAGCAGTGCCCACTCCCCCCCCCCCCCCCCCCGAGGAAGGGAAGGGTGAGAAAAAAGGAACAGAGATCAACTAATTACTGGGGAGAACACAAGAAGGACAGGGCTAAGCCAGAGAGTGCCAGTGGGGTCATCAGGCAGAGAACCATGAATTATGCCTGCTGCTCTGAGGAGATGTCTGGGGAGTGACTGGATGCTGCCTGGGGAGCTCTGCCTGGACTTGTGAGGGAATGAGGAAAAGGAGAGAGCTGCATAGGCTGAGCTGGGCCAATGCCAGGCCAAGCTTATGAAGAGGTCCCTGGGCTTCCTGAGGCTTTGGGCAGGGTGACCATAAATAACCAGGGGAGGGGAGAAGAGAAGCCAGATCTGAAGGGGATGGTCGAGGTGCTGAACCCCAGCTGCAGAAGGGGCAGGGATGTGTGAGAGGCAGGCCACTGCTGTCTGTGAACACCTCAGGGCTCCATGAAGGAGCCTCCAGCTCATGTTGCCAGTGGGCTGTGGAACCCAGGTGCAGTGGGGTCTCTCCCAGGGATTCATTTGTGCCAGGGCTTGCCAGGATTGAGCCCCAGCACCTCTAGGCTGGCCGCATCAGTTATGAAATTAAAAAAATTGCTTGAGCCCAGGCACCTTTTCATTTCAAATGACCAGTCTGCCAACGATTCTTAAACATAAACATCAGCCATAGCACAATGCTCACTGGGTGCACCAAAGTGCAAAGGAGGAACAGAAAATCAGGAATTGATACTGTTTATCCCCAAAAATGGCTTTTTGTATGAAAAAAAGAATATTTGCTTCCCTCTTTAATTTGTGAATGTGGTGAGTCCTCCATCCCATTTATTTAAAATATATAAAATTGTACTTTTATTTACAAATGTTTGCATGAAAGATATAAAACAAAATCTGAATGCCGAACACTGACGTTTTATAGCAAAGATACTATTCATTCACCAGTATAGCTCATGACCCCTATTAATCACTGAAGTATTGGTTATTCAATTATTCAATGATTAATTAGTAAGCAGGAATTGCTGCACATTGATGGTAACATGCTACTTCAGACACTGAATGAACCCAGCAGAAATGGGCTTCATTGCTGTAAACACTATGATAAAAATGTGAGAACTAGTGGCAGTACAATTAGGCAAAGAGTCAGACCTTAGTTATGTAAGTCATAACTTAGTTTCATTTTTATATTCCAATACACTAGTGATTCTCCAGAATCCAAGAATAAAACAGTTGATGACCCAAGCACTTGGGACCAGTAGCTTTAGAGAGACGCTGGTCCATGAGGGATTCTCTGGTGAAGTGATCCATGGACTGAAAGAAAGGGAGAAACACTGATCTGCAATCATTCAGCGTCAAGGTAATGTATTGAATTCAACTCGAAGGCTGTTGATGTTTACTGACTTTAATATGTTCACTGTTGTTATATCTATTTCTAGTCATAATTCTATTTTTTAAATCTATTTTGCTATGTCTTCATAGTACACAGGCAAAAAAAAAAACTTTATGTTGAAGGCAAAAGTGAGAATAAATATAATTAATTTCAAGGTAAAAATCCTGACAAGATCATTATAGTTAAGGGGGGAAATCTGTCAAATGTTAAGAATTTCATGATCTTGGTGGTCTTGAATATATTTATCAATAACTTCGACTTGTTATTTAACAGCTCTATTTCTGTAAGGAATTGTAGCAGGGTACTGATGCAAAAGCACCTCATTATCATGTTCTTTCTTCCCTCTGGGGGTACGTCTTCACTACCCGCTGTATTGGTGGGTAGCAATCGATTTATCTGGGATCGACATATCACATCTCGTTAAGACGTGATATATCGATCCCCGAACGCGCTCACCGTGGACTCCGGAAGTCCACCAGAGCGAGCGGCGGTAGCGCAGTCGACGGGGGAGCCGCGGCCGTCGATCCCGCGCCGTCTGGACCCCAGGTAATTCGATCCAAGATACTTCGACTTCAGCTATGCTATTCGCGTAGCTGAAGTTCCGTATCTTGGATCGATCCCCCCCCAGTGTAGACCAGCCCTTGGCTTTGCCCCCACCCCCCCTCAGAGTCAGGTGAGCATTACCTCATCGTAGTCCCAAACTGACCAAAGGAAGGGAAAGGGGGTGACTCACTTGAGAGTCCAACAGATCCTTTGTTGCTGCCTAGGCCAGTGTCCTTTGTTCTTGTGAGGCTGGGCTGGGTTCATCCCATATATGCCTCGATGAGGTGTGAACTGCCCCTCTGTTCCTGGAGAGTTTTGCCTGGGCTTGTTTTAAGCCATGAGGACACATTTTCAGCCTCACAACTATATAGATGAAATTACTACCTATAACATTATTGTAACAACAATGCTCAGTGCATCATAAACCTTCTGAAGACACCCGACATGACAAACTTTGCATTGGATACCACGCAATTATATTACAAGGATGAACATGGGGTTGCAGGGTGTTCCCCCGAGATACAGAGTGTCACACCTACACAAAAGAGGAAATAGTTCTTATATAGCAATTCCCATCACTAGATCTCAAAGGGAACATTTACACTGCAACAAAAGACCCACGGCAGGGCAGCAGGAGGCACAAATCAGCTCACAGGGCTCTATCTCCAGGATTACAAATTGCAGGGCAGACGTTTTGGCTTGGTCTGGAATCCAGGCTGTGAAAGCCCACAAGGAGGGAGGGTCTCAGAGCCTGGGGTCTAGTCTGATCCCAAATGTTTACACAGCAGTATTTAGCTCCACAGTCCGAGCCCTAGTCAATTGACCATGGCTCTCAGACTTGGTGCCGGGAATTATTTATTGCAGTGTAGACATACTCAAAGTGTCCTACAAAGGAGGTCAGGGAGTAATTATCATCAATTTACAGATTAAAAGCCTTTAAAATGGCTCATCTAAGAAACTGAAAAGTATCTAATGGTTATTTCCCTCCTTCTGCTCCAGAAAAAAAATCACGTTATGCCATGAAATTGGACAGTTTTAGCACTGGCTCAAGCAGGTGGCTGGTTTTAATGATCAGAATATTAAAAGGATGCTGAAATTGCCATTATTTGAAACACTACCTATGATTCCCGGTGAGGAAAATGTAGCTCATATAAAAAATCTTTGTCAACAAAGCTGTGAGATTCATTTTCCCTGTTGCATTGATAGAGGGTGTATGTTGGGGCCAGCAATGGTTGAGGAGATTGAAGGCTCTTGTATATAGTTGCAGCACTAAACACTTACTTATGGTAAGCGGGTTTGTGTCAGAATTATTACTGATCACTGCCCCTTTTCCATTAAAGGGCGGGGAGAGAACATAAATCCTTTTAACCTTCTATTAAAAACACAGGGGAAGGAGAAGGGAAAGGAAAACTCTTAAAGCATTTACAACTGAAAGAACTAAATAAGACTTTCATTGTGGCTGCTTCCCATACTCCCTTTCTCTGTACAGCATTTTCTTTAGTGGAAAATCTCCTCACCTTTGTCTAAACTAGAGATTTTGGCCATATCAGACAAGTGACTTGTTTGCCAACTATAGCAGGGGTGTAAATGGTCATCTAGACACTCTAGAAATGTTTGTTCCTGGCTGGACTATCCTTGGGCTCTGGTGCTGAAGAAGGATTGAATGACCTTGTTGGGGACATGAGGTAGATACAGTAAGATGGTTGCTTTGGGGGTGTTGAATTCCAGTCCTGTTTCTTTTAAAGACAAGACAAAACAAAGCAGACACACACAGGAGAAGAAATATAAGAAGGCCCAGCTTCTGTCCCTATTATTTGCCATTTAGCAGCTGCAAATTCCAAGAGTTTTATTAGTAGAGCAGTGCAAAGAACTGACTTTTAATTTTGCTGGCAGTTCCAAAAAATTTGGCGGGGGGGAATGTTTTAGGTAACCCTGAATGAAAAAAAATTCAAAATTTTGGCCTATAAAAATTTTTTTTCAGTGACATGAAGTGTTTGACATGAAATGTAACATTTCATTTTGTTTTGGAGCTTTTAAAATGTTTTTATATATTTTAAATAAAATTGAAGAAAATTTAAAAAAAAAGTCATTTTGAATTGAGAAATCAAATGTTTCCATTCAACAATGTCAAAACAAAACAATTTCCTTTTTTCTGCATGTTTGTTGGTTTGTTTTTCACCAAAATAATTCTGCAAAATTAACATGAATTCGCAAAATGTTTTAGTCAGCCTAAATCTGCATTTTTTACTGGAAAAAGAGGTTCAGACAAAAGGTTTCACGCAGCTCTACTTATTAACCTGAGATTTAGCTGTTACTGGCTGGGGTGAAAGCATGGCTCTCAGGTTGTCTCTTTCAGTACAGCAGAGTTGCAAAGGTGGAGTTTTTCTGGCTGCCTAAGCTAGACTCTCATGAGACGGAAGGCAAAACAAGAAAAAGAGGAAGCGTAATGTGGAGTGCTCCTGTGTGGGAAGGAAAAATGATGTGCTAGAGCATGGGTGATATTAGGAACTTCAGGTTCTCATCATCCCAGGCATTGCCCAGGATTCAGCTGAACCCAATGGAGATTGTCCCAGTTTTGGGGTTAACTGCACCTGTTCCCCCTTCCTGGCCTCCAGCCATCATCCCACTATGAGCAGGATGATTTAGTTGGGGTTGGTCCTGCTTTGAGCAGGGGGTTGGACTAGATGATCTCCTGAGGTCCTTCCAATCCTGATATTCTATGATTCTATAACCCCTGTCCCTCTCCCTCCAGACCACAATTTTAGGGCTGCAGTCCCCCGGCAATTCCCTGTGACTACCCTAGCAGGTCTGACTTTAGGTTAGCACCTGCAGTTCTGCTCTCCCCCAGGGATAATGACAGGGTTACCAGTGACTAGCCAGCTTTCACAGAACACAGTATCTTGATTTAGTACAAGTGTATGTCAAAGAAAACCTATCCTAAAACAATAGACAGCACAGATATTAACCTTAGCCAGTGTCACCCATCATCCACAGGGAGTCCTGGTAGGTCCATACACTGGTCCAGAGTGAGTCTGACCTAAGTCAGATCAGGCTGAATCGTTATACTATTTGGGGCCTTTGTCGTCAGGCCTCCAGGACCAGGTAAAACCAATCAGTGCTACTTCTCCCCAGGACCAAAGCTTCAAAGGTGCTGGGTGTCTGAGTAACTGGCATTGGGACTTGCATTCATTACCCTCCCCACCCCGCAGTGAGTCCAGATTCTGCTGAAAACTCACTCAGCGAGCCAGAAACACACAGCTGCATATACCGATTATTGATACAGCAGTCTGTGAACATCCCCTGTGCCCATAGTGGCTATCACATCTCAGTAGAACAGTCTTTGAAGTTTCCATGCTTGCAAGGTCTCACGTTTGTCACAGTGATCTTGTCTGGTTGCTTCCTCTTGTCTGGTCAGGACGTCTTTCAAGATGTGATGGCTAAATGAGTGGGCTGATTTTCGGAGATGCCAAGCTCCCATAATTACTTCTGAAATCAATGGGGACTGTAGGTTCTCAGCACCTCTGAGAATCAAGCCACTTACTTTGATACCTAAGTAAAGATTTAGGTGCCTAATTTTAGACACTAAGAGTAACATTTTCAAAAGTATCTAAGTGATTTCAGTGTCTAAGTCCCATTGAAAGTCTAGAACAATATTTTTGGAATAAGAAATTACAATATGAATATTAGTACTAGAAGTTCTCATATTAATTATGATATTAAAATGAATATAGAATCCTAGAATATCAGGGTTGGAAGGGACCTCAAGAGGTCATCTAGTCCTACCTCCTGCTCAAAGCAGGACCAATTCCCAGCTAAATCATCCCAGCCAGGGCTTTGTCAAGCCGGGCCTTAAAAACCTCCAAGGAAGGAGACTCCACCACCTCCCTAGGTAACGCATTCCAGTGCTTCACCACCCTCCTAGTGAAATAGTGTTTCCTAATATCCAACCTGGACCTCCCCCACTGCAACTTGAGACCATTGCTCCTTGTTCTGTCATCTGCCACCACTGAGAACAGCCGAACTCCATCCTCTTTGGAACCCCCCTTCAGGTAGTTGAAGGCTGCTATCAAATCCCCCCTCATTCTTCTCTTCTGCAGACTAAACAATCCCAGTTCCCTCAGCCTTTCCTCATAAGTCATGTGCTCCAGATCCCTAATCATTTTTGTTGCCCTCCGTTGGACTCTCCAATTTTTCCACATCCTTCTTGTAGTGTGGGGCCCAAAACTGGACACAGTATTCCAGATGAGGCCTCACCAATGTCGAATAAAGGGGAACGATCACGTTCCTCGATCTGCTGGCAATGCCCCTACTTATACATCCCAAAATGCCATTAGCCTTCTTGGCAACAAGAGCACACTGTTGACTCATATCCAGCTTCTTGTCCACTGTGACCCCTAGGTCCTTTTCTGCAGAACTGCTACCTAGCCATTTGGTCCCTAGTCTGTAGCAGTGCGTGGGATTCTTCCGTCCTAAGTGCAGGACTCTGCTCTTGTCCTTGTTGAACCTCATCAGGTTTTTTTTGGCCCAATCCTCTAATTTGTCTAGGTCCCGCTGTATCCGATCCCTACCCTCTAATGTATCTACCACGCCTCCTAGTTTAGTGTCATCTGCAAACTTGCTGAGAGTGCAGTCCACACCATCCTCCAGATCATTAATAAAGATATTAAACAAAACCGGCCCCAGGACCGACCCTTGGGGCACTCCGCTTGAAACCGGCTGCCAGCTAGACATGGAGTCATTGATCACTTCCCGTTGAGCCCGACGATCTAGCCAGCTTTCTATCCACCTTACAGTCCATTCATCCAGCCCATACTTCTTTAACTTGGCGGCAAGAATATTGTGGGAGTCCGTATCAAAAGCTTTGCTAAAGTCAAGGAATAACACATCCACTGCTTTCCCCTCATCCACAGAGCCAGTTATCTCATCATAGAAGGCAATTAGGTTAGTCAGGCACGACTTCCCCTTCGTGAATCCCTGCTGACTGTTCCTGATCACTTTCCTCTCCTCTAAATGTTTCATAATTGATTCCTTGAGGACCTGCTCCATGATTTTTCCAGGGACGGAGGTGAGGCTGACTGGCCTGTAGTTCCCCGGATCCTCCTCCTTCCCTTTTTTAAAGATGGGCACTACATTAGCCTTTTTCCAGTCATCCGGGACCTCCCCCGATCGCCATGAGTTTTCAAAAATAATGGCTAATGGCTCTGCAATCTCACCCGCCTACTCCTTTAGCACCCTCGGATGCAGCGCATCCGGCCCCATGGACTTGTGCACGTCCAGTTTTTCTAAATAGTCCTGAACCACTTCTTTCTCCACAGAGGGCTGGTCACCTTCTCCCCATATTGTGCTGCCCAGTGCAGCAGTCTGGGAGCTGACCTAGTTCGTGAAGACAGAGGCAAAAAAATCATTGAGTACATTAGCTTTTTTCACATCCTCGGTCACTAGGTTGCCTCCCTCATTCAGTAAGGGGCCCACACTTTCCTTGACTTTCTTCTTGTTGCTAACATACCTGAAGAAACCCTTCTTGTTACTCTTAACATCTCTTGCTAACTGCAACTCCAAGAGTGATTTGGCCTTCCTGATTTCACTCCTGCATGCCTGAGCAATATTTTTATACTCCTCCCTGGTCACTTGTCCAATCTTCCACTTCTTGTAAGCTTCTTTTTTGCGTTTAAGATCAGCAAGGATTTCACTGTTTAGCCAAGCTGGTCGTCTGCCATATTTACTATTCTTTCTACACATCGGGATGGTTTGTTCCTGCGACCGCAATAAGGATTCTTTAAAATACAGCCAGCTCTCCTGGACCCCTTTGCCCTTCATGTTATTCTCCCAGGGGATCCTGCCCATCTGTTCCCTGAGGGAGTCAAAGTCTGCTTTTCTGAAGTCCAGGGTCCGTATTGTGCTGATCTCCTTTCTTCCTTGTGTCAGGATCCTGAACTCGACCATCTCATGGTCACTGCCTCCCAGGTTCCCATCCACTTTTGCTTCCCCTACTAATTCTTCCCTGTTTGTGAGCAGCAGGTCAAGAAAAGCTCTGCCCCTAGTTGGTTCCTCCAGCACTTGCACCAGGAAATTGTCCCCTACACTTTCCAAAAATTTCCTGGATTGTCTGTGCACCGCTGTATTGCTCTCCCAGCAGATATCAGGGTGATTAAAGTCTCCCATGAGAACCAGGGCCTGCGATCTAGCAACTTCTGCTAGTTGCCAGAAGAAAGCCTCGTCCACCTCATCCCCCTGGTCTGGTGGTCTATAGCAGACTCCAACCATGACATCACCCTTGTTACTCACACTTCTCAACTTTATCCAGAGACTCTCAGGTTTTTCTGCAGTTTCATACAGGAGCTCTGAGCAGTCATACTCCTCTCTTACATACAACGCAACTCCCCCACCTTTTCTGCCCTGCCTGTCCTTCCTGAACAGTTTATATCCATCCATGACAGTACTCCAGTCATGTGAGTTATCCCACCAAGTCTCTGTTATTCCAATCGCATCATAGTTCCCTGACTGTGCCAGGACTTCCAGTTCTCCCTGCTTGTTTCCCAGGCTTCTTGCATTTGTGTATAGGCACTTAAGATAACTCATCGATCGTCCCTCTTTCTCAGCATGAGACAGGAGTCCTCCCCTCTTGCGCTCTCCTACTCGTGCTTCCTCCCAGGATCCCATTTCCCCACTTACCTCAGGGCTTTGGTCTCCTTCCCCCGGTGAACCTAGTTTAAAGCCCTCCTCACTAGGTTAGCCAGCCTGCTGGCGAAGATGCTCTTCCCTCTCGTCGTTAGGTGGAGCCCGTCTCTGCCTAGCACTCCTCGTTCTTGGAACACCATCCCATGGTCAAAGAATCCAAAGCCTTCTCTCCAACACCACCTGCGTAGCCATTCGTTGAGTTCCATGATTCGACGGTCTCTACCCAGGCCTTTTCCTTGCACAGGGAGGATGGACGAGAACGCCACTTGCGCCTCAAACTCCTTTATCCTTCTTCCCAGAGCCACGTAGTCTGCAGTGATCCGCTCAAGGTCATTCTTGGCAGTATCATTGGTGCCCACGTGGAGAAGCAGGAAGGGGTAGCGATCCGAAGGTTTGATGAGTCTCGGCAGTCTCTCCGTCACATCGTGTATCCTAGCTCCTGGCAAGCAGCAGACCTCTCGGTTTTCCCGGTCGGGGCGGCAGATAGATGACTCAGTCCCCCTGAGGAGGGAGTCCCCGACCACCACCACCCTCCTCCTCCTCTTGGGAGTGGTGGTCGTGGAACCCCCATCCCTAGGACAGTGCATCTTTTGCCTTCCAATCGGTGGAGTCTCCTTCTGCTCCCTTCCCTCAGATGGGTCATCTAGTCCACTCTCCGCATTAGTACCTGTAGAGAGAACATGGAAACGATTGCTCACCTGTATCTCCATTGCTGGTGCATGGACGCTCCTCTTTCTTCTTCTGGAGGTCACATGCTGCCAAACCTCTTCACAATCCTTCTGTCCCTGCTGCGCCTGTTCTGAATCTTCAGAACATTGTGGCCGTAGAAGCATCTCCTGACGTCTGTCCAGGAAATCTTCATTTTCCCTTATGCAACGCAGAGTCGATACTCGTTTCTCCAGGCCTCGAACCTTCTCTTCCAATATGGAGACCAGCTTGCCCTTCGTACAGACAAAGTCGCTTCTGTCCTGTGGAAGAAAGACAAACATGGCACAACCTGTGCAGGTGACAACAGCTGATCGCTCACCTTCCATATCACCGTCCTCTTAAGAGCTTCCTCAACTGTTGCAGGAACTACTCAGAGAAACCCATAGATGAAAGCCTCAGTGGGCTCTGCCCAGGCAAACTCCCGCTTTTAGCCTCTGCTGTTCGCCGCTCAGCTGGTTCGCTGCTGACTGGCCTTATATACCAGTCAGGCCCCCTCAAGGCCCACCTGGAACAAAGCACTCCCAATTCACACTTTTCAAACAACCAAGCAAGCAATCAAGCACACGGTCAAACTGACCAACTGTCCCAGCAGCAGACACTCAGATACTCACCAACACAGCCCCCCTAATGCAGCACTTAGCGTACCTCCTCTCGGACAGCTCCCAGGCAAACTTCCTCTGTTAGCCTCTGCTGTTCGCCGCTCAGCTGGTTTGCTGCTGACTGCCCTTATATACCAGTTAGGCCCCATTATATAATAAATATATAATATATATAATAAAAAAATAATAAAATATTGTGCTTAGCTGTCGGTTAATTTTAGATAGCAATTGGATTTTTAAATTAAATTGGTAGAAGAAGAACCATCCTTTGAATTTGCACTGGCCTTTCTGTCTCTGTCATATATTCCTAGAGCAGCTTCTCTCGATGGAGTGACACTTCTGGGCCTAGCCAGTGAGCACAGTCATGGGATCAAATAGCTCTTAAGTCTTGGCATGACCAGCAATGGTCCTAAAACTTTAGGATGCAGAAAGTCACCTTCCTGGAGCTGTGAGCCAAACATTGTCTTGACCTGCAGTGCTAGAACACCAATTAGCATGGAGACATGCGTGGCAATTGCAGTGTGGAGCTTATCTCTTCAGATTGCTGCCACTTGGTGGTGAACCAGTTTGGTGTGGGGAAATCCACAGTGAGGGAAGTTGATGGAGGTGTGCAAAGCTCTTCCCTCCATATATGCTGTTGCATAAGGTGATCAGGCTAGGTAATATTCAAACCAAGTAGCTCAGGTTTTCCAGCTGCGGTGAGGCTAGCGTTGTGATCACTTTGCCCATTCTTTGCCTATCTCATCAAGCATTTGTCCATGAACAAGATGGGGTAATTCTCCATGGTTTTGCAGGCCTCATTGGATCACTGGAGCAAATTCACGGACATTAATGTTGGATGGGTGGGAAAAGCACTGTGTTTTCATAATTATCGTGTGGTAATTGAATTGTGTGGTTTCTATACTTGTGATAAAATATATCAGTCTGTGAGCTATTCATAGATGTTAAGGTCCCAACAGAACATTACATCATCCATTCTGACCTCCCTTCTATCAATCCCATACCATTAAATTTCACCAAGTTAGCTCTGTATGGAACCCAATAATTTGTGTTTGACTAAAGCGTCTTTCAGAAAGGAATCTAGGCTTGATTTGACGACATCAAGAGATTGAAAAACCACCACTTCCTTTAGTAGTTTGTTCCAATGGTTAATCACCCTCACTGTTAAAAACGTGAGCTATTATTTCTAATCTGAATTGTTCTGGCTTTTACTTCTAGTCATTGGTCGTTGTTAGGACTTTCTCTGCTAGATTAAAGAGCTCTTTAATACGCAGTATTTTCTCCCCACAAATGTTCTTGTGCAGTGTATTCACACTGTATTCACATCACCTCTCAATCTTCTTTTCGATAAGCGCAACAGATTCAGCTCTTTAAATGTGTCCTTTTCAGTCATTTTCTCCTGCCCTTGAATTATAGTTCCAGCTCTTTTCTGTGCCCTCTCCAATTTTTCATAATCCTTTTTAAAATGTGGACCCCAGAATTGGATGCAGTATTTCAATATCAGTCTCTCCAATGCTGGATACAGAGGTAAAAATCACTACCCCCCTGTTTTACACCCCAGGGTCACATTAGCTCTTTTTGAAACAGCATTACAGTGGGAGATCATGTTAAGTTATTTGGCCACTGTCACCAGCTGAATCCTTTTCAGAGTCACTGCAGTACCTGTTTGCTTGCCCTTTGAACAATCATATAACTATAGCTGATTAATAAATCCTTCCATTCTTATAACAACCAAAGCAAATACTTGTGTTTTTATTGCTAGAAAAAAACGTCTTCAACATTGAGTAAAGTTTTCAAAAGTGCCTAAGAGTCAGATTTTCAAATATATTTAGGTGCCTAAACATGCAGCTCGGTGCATAGCAAGATTTTCAAAAGAACCTGGGCACCTAATTCCCATTATCAGAGCTGTATATGAGAAGATGAGAATCAGGTCCAAGAGTCTTCAAACTTGAAACTGTTCACTGCCAGCCTATCAGACCTGAAGAACTGAGTCTGTTAGCACTAATGCTGCCTTTTTAACAACACTGTGTGTTTATTATTCTTTAAGGGGATTTTGATCTCCGCCCTGTAGTCAGCACTTGGTATGGATTTACATTAGTATAACTCTCCAGTATTCTTCTGCTCTCATTCCAGGAATAGGTGAAAGCAGCACAAGGGAGGATATTTCAGTTCAGTTAAATGCATTAAATTAAAAAAGAAAACAACTTATGGACAGTTTAATATCAAGATCTACTGCTATGCGATGAGACAGCTTCAGAAAGTGAAGCTGGATACAGAAGTTAAAACTGTCAACTGAAAACAGACTCTCCTTAAGTAATGGACTATTAGAGAACTGAGAGCCCCTCAGAGTCTCTGAAACTGCTCAAAACAGTTTTTCAGGGTTCAGCAGGTAACTGAAACCTGAACCTTAACTATAGCATGGATATCACACTTGTATACTTAAATACTTAATATATTTTAGAGAAGACTTACAAAAATACCGAAAACCCTAATATTTAATACTAATTGGGCCAGAAAGCAAGTGCAAATGGCTCTGTAGGCCAGGGACTAGGATGCTCACCAGGGAGGGCTGCACATCTGGGTCTCAGTCTCTGTGCATATGGCTATTTAATTATTTATACAAGGATAGCTTCGACAGGAGAGATTGCAAAGCACCCCCTTAGAAGAGCCAGCAGCCCTGCAGTTAGGTCACTTGCCTAGGAAAGGGGAGAGGAGGGATTCAAAGCTGGGCTGCCTGCAGTTCTTCTGAGTGACTTATTAACTGGGCTATCAGTGATCAGAGGGGCACCGCCTCCTCCTCAGTGATTAGAATGATTGGAAAAAGGCAACTATAGTGCCCATCTTTAAAAAAGGGAAGAAGGAGAACCCGGGGAACTACAGGTGGTCAGTCTCACCTCACTACCTGGAAAAATCATGGAGTAGGTCCTGAAGGAATCACTTTTGAAGCACTTGGAGGAGAGGAAGGTTATCAGGAACAGTCAACATAGATTCACCAAAGGCAAGTCAACCTGATTGCCTTCTATGATAAGATAAATGGCTCTGTGGATATGGGGAAATCAGTGGACGTGATATAGCTTGACTTTAGCAAAGCTTTTGATACAGTCTCCCACAGTAGTCTTGCCAGCAAGTTAAAAAAGTATGGATTGGATATATGGACAATAAGGTGGATAGAAAGCTGGCTGGATTGTCGGGCTTAACAGGTAGTGTCTATTTGGCAGCCGGTAGCAAATGTGGAGTGCCCCAGGGGTTGGTCCTGGGGCAGGTTTTGTTTAGTATCTTCATTAATGATATGGATGATGGTCTGGATTGCACACTCAGCAAGTTCATGGATGACACTAAGCTGGGGGGATAGGTAGATACTCTGGAGGGTAGGGATAGGATACAGAAGGACCTAGAGATATTGGAGGATTGGACCAAAAGAAATCTGATGAGGTTCAACAATGACAAGTGCAGAGTCCTGCACTTAGGACGGAAGAATACCAAGCACTGCTACAGACTAGGGACCGAATGGCTAGACAGCAGTTCAGCAGAAAAGGACCTAGGGGTTACAGTGGACGAGAAACTGGATTTGAGTCCACAATGTGCCCTTGTTGCCAAGAAGGCTAACAGCATTTTGGGCTGTATAACTAGGAGCATTGCCAGCAGATTGAGGGATGCGATCATTCCCCTCTATTCGGCATTGATGAGGCCTCATCTGGAATACTGTGTCCAGTTTTCAGCCCCACACCACAAGAAGGATGTGGACAAATTGGAAAGAGTCCTGGAGAGGGCAACAAAAAGAATCAGAGAGCTGGGGCACATGACTTACGAGGAGAGGCTAAGGGACCTGGGCTTGTTTAATCTGCAGAAGAGAAGAGTGAGGGGGATTTGATAGCAGCCTTCAACTATCTGAAGGGGGGGTTCCAAAGAGGATGGAACTAGGCTATTTTCAGGGGTGGTAGATGACAGAACAAGGAGCAATGGTCTCAAGTTGCAGTGGAGGAGGTTTAGGTTGGATATTAGGAAACACTGTTTCACTAGGAAGGTGGTGAAGCACTGGAATGGATTACCAAGGGAGGTGGTGGAATCTGCTTCCTTAGAGGTTTTTAAGTTCCGCCTTGACAAAGCCCTGGCTGGGATGATTTAGTTAGTGTTGGTCCTGCTTTGAGCAGGGAGTTGGACTAGATGACCTCCTGAGGTTTCTTCCAACCCTAATCTTCTATGATAACCATGCTCAGAAACTTATCAAATTCCATTTTCCAACTCATTCTGTTGCTTACCCCACAACTCCTGCGGGGACGCTGCTCCAGAATCTCCCTCCTCTGATCATAGAATCCTAGAATATCAGGGTTGGAAGGGACCTCAGAAGGTCATCTAGTCCAACCCCTTGCTCAAAGCAGGACCAATTCCCAACTAAATCATCCCAGCCAGGGCTTTGTCAAGCCTAACCTTAAAAACCTCTAATGAAGGAGATTCCACCACCTCCCTAGGTAACCCATTCCAGTGCTTCACCACCCTCCTAGTGAAATAGTGTTTCCTAATATCCAACCTAAACCTCCCCAACTGCAACTTGAGACCATTGCTCCTTGTTCTGTCATCTGCCACCACTGAGAACAGCCGAGCTCCATCCTCTTTGGAACCCCCCTTCAGGTAGTTGAAGGCTGCTATCAAATCCCCCCTCATTCTTCTCTTCTGCAGACTAAGCAATCCCAGTTCCCTCAGCCTTTCCTCATAAGTCATGTGCTCCAGACCCCTAATCATTTTTGTTGCCCTCCGCTGGACTCTTTCCAATTTTTCCACATCCTTCTTGTAGTGTGGGGCCCAAAACTGGACACAGTACTCGAGATGAGGCCTCACCAATGTCGAATAGAGGGGAACGATCACGTTCCTTGATCTGCTGGCAATGCCCCTACTTATACAGCCCAAAATGCCGTTAGCCTTCTTGGCAACAAGGGCACACTGTTGACTCATATCCAGCTTTTCGTCCACTGTAACCCTTAGGTCCTTTTCTGCAGAACTGCTGCCTAGCCACTCAGTTCCTAGTCTGTAGCAGTGCATGGGATTCTTCCGTCCTAAGTGCAGGACTCTGCACTTGTCCTTGTTGAACCTCATCAGGTTTCTTTTGGCCCAATCCTCTAATTTGTCTAGGTCCCTCTGTATCCTATCCCTACCCTCCAGCTTATCTACCACTCCTCCCAGTTTAGTGTCATCTGCAAACTTGCTGAGAGTGCAGTCCATGCCATCCTCCAGACCATTAATGAAGATATTGAACAAAACCTGCCCCAGGACCGACATGGAGCCGTTGATCACTACCTGTTGAGCCCGACGATCTAGCCAGCTTTCTAGATGGGCACAAAGCTTCAGTTTCCAGCCTGAATTTCATTCAGGGCCAGTTATACTCCATTTATTCTTGTGACAAATTTGTTCATTAACTCCAGTTCCTCCTCTCCCTCTCTGGTGTTCTCTTCCCCAGTACATTTACACAGAGCTAGCACATCCCCTCTCAGCCCTTCCTTTGCTAGGTAAATCAAGCTCAGTTCTTTTAGTCTCCTCTCCTAAAGGTACGTCTTCACTACCCGCCGTATTGGTGGGTAGCAATTGATTTATCCGGGATCGATATATCGCGTCTCGTTAAGACGCGATATATCGATCCCCAAACGCGCTCACCGTCGACTCCGGAACTCCACCAGAGCGAGCGGCGATAGCGCAGTCGACGGGGGAGCCGCGGCCGTCGATCCCGCGCTGTCTGGACTCCAGGTAATTTGATCCAAGATACTTCGATCCAAGATATTCGCGTAGCTGAAGTTGCGTATCTTGGATCGATCCCCCCCACAATGTAGACCAGCCCTTAGACAGTCACTCCATGTCTCTGATCATCCTGGGAGCCCATCTCTGCACCTTTCCAGTTTGAATTAATTCCCCTCTGGCTGAGGTTGTGGAACAGCCCACAAACCCCAGGGCAGTAGAGCAGCCCCTCTGACAAAGTATGCAGTTCCTGGGTGTTGAGCCTTGAAGTTGAGGAAAAGCTATAATTTTTGCAGAAGTAGAGAAGGAGCCAGGGGAGGGATTTGAGTAGGGAGGGGATGACATGGTTGGAGCACAATTGAGGCAGCTGATTTTGTTGTCACAATGTTTGATCAGGCTCTTCATTGTTCTGGTGGGAGAGGCGATCTTGAGAAGCAACAAAAGAAGATGGTGCAAGGGGTGAGACTCAAGCAGAGTGCCCCTGGCCACAGGGGAAACAACCCATGTAACCTCCTTGCCTACCACATGGGCATGAGGAAGATGAAAGCAGGAAAACTTTCCAAGCCCCTGCAGCCAGAAGGATTCTCCAGCAGTAGCCTTTGCTTCTCCCTTGAACATACCCCTTTGGTCCCAGAAATTACCTTTGTCTTCATTTCAGATCACACAGAGGAAGAAAAAAAGGCAAATTATGAGCTTTCATTCTGCCATGTTCATGGCGATAGTCCAACTGTTGAACACAATGTGCTGGGCTTGTGAAAGAGATGGACAGATTTACAATCAGTGGTTTAAAACACACCTGTCTTCAATATGCCGTGTGATCCGGTGGGATCCAGGGGAGGCAGGGAGAAGTCATTGGCTGTGGGGATGACGATAGAACTTGGAGGCAGAGAGGTGTGATGGGCTGGGGGAGTTGGGAGAGGGAAGCATAAGAAAGGGAGTCACAGTAGGAGTCTTTGTTGGGTGGGAGGGTCATGGGCGAGGGAAGCCCCGTCCCTTAGTGGGAGGTGTTTCAGGGGACTATGGAAGAAGGAAGAGGGAAAATGGAACTTAAAAATTTCAGCAAGAATTTCCTCTAAAAGAGAAAAAAAATTACTAATGTCTGTTAGCTGTTATGAAGTTGTAGTATAGTGGTCCGTTCCCTGCCCTCTCACTCTGTACGATTTTCAAATTTTTGCAAAGTCAAACACTAGTAATTGTCATATGTTTCTTTGTTTGTTGGTTTTCTGGTTTTGGAATGCACTTTTCTGCCATTGTTTCATTTTTCCCTTGAAATATTTTTTGTATGAAAATGCATATTTGGGTCAACCAAAACATTTCATGACTTCATGTTGTTTTTTATCATTGTTTCAGTGGAGAACAAAAAAAAGCCTTTTTGGGGGGAATATTAAAACATTCATTTTGAGATTTGCAAATTGAAAGATCAGTTTTGGCGCTAGATTCGCAGGGGAATTACACACCATACACCAAATAGGGATAATGGTGCCTCCTTATACCAACAGACCAGTGATTTTTTTTCAATCAACAATCTGTAAGTGAGGAGGCAATTGATCGACTGCCCCAGTTTGATATCACCATATCTCTTACTGACTGAAACTGCGAAAGCAATTGACCTGCTGTCAAAAGGTAAAGAACCTGGAGCAGAAGTGATACCAGCAGAAGTCTACAAGGTCAGAGGCTTGCACATGGCTCTGAAACTGACTGAATTTTTCCAGTCAATGTGGGCTCTAAAACTATACCCCAGGAACAAAAGGCTGCATCTATTGTCCACTTGTACAAGTGGAAAGATAACAGACAGACCTGCAACAACTGTTAGGGCATCTCCTTATCAAGATCCAGCAAAATTCTTGCCAGAATTGCCTTGAACAAGGGCTCCTGCCTGCGTGTCAGTGTGGCTTCAGAAAAAGGTGCGGAACCACAGATATGGTGTCTGCTGCGTCTCAACTTCAGGAGAAATGTCAGGAACAGAACTCCAACCTGTATATGACTTTCTGTAGAGGGGCGGACTCACCCCTGCGGCGCCTCCTGCTGGTCTCTTCTGGGAATTAGCTCGATTTCCAGCCCAGAGCACCCTCTGCAGGCCGGTGATCTGCCTGTCCTTTGGCCCCCGTGTCCTTCCCGGACACTGGTGCCCTTTTATCTGGGGTGCTGCCCCCTGGCAGTACACCCCTCAGTACTAGGGTCTCCCCTCCCCGGGGAATGCCCACCCACTAGCCTTACCTTGCCTCCGAATAAGGCCACTGCCAGTCACCAACTAGCCCCCGCTCCCTGGGGCAGACTGCAGTATAGGCCACTCATCTCAGGCAAGGTTAGGTTTGGACCTGCTGCCTGGGCCTACCCCTGGGCTGCCCTCTGCAACCCCCAGTACTCCTTGGCCTCCTACTAGGCCGCAGCCTGGGGCTTTCCAGGCTGGAGCTCCCCAGCTCCTCAGCCTGTCCCCAGCCCTGCTCCACTCAGGTACTCTGTCTCTAGCTCACTGCAGCCAGGCCCTTCTCCCTCTGAAGGCAGAGAGAGATTGCTTGGCCTCTGGCTCATAGCCTTTTTATATAGGGCCAGATGAGGCCTGATTGGGGTGTGGCCCAGCTGCAGCTGCTTCCCAATCAGCCCAGCTTAGCACCTCCCAGCCACAACCCTTCCCCTTGGGCTGTTTTAAGCCCTTCAGGGCAGGAGCGAGGTAACCACCCCGCTACACTTTCATTGACCTGACAAAGCATTGGATGCAGTCAGTCGGGAGGGCCTTTGGAAAATCATGGCAAAATTCAGTTTCCCAGAGAAATTCATTGCAGTGGTTCATCAATTTCATGATGGCTCGTGCTGTGGAAGATGGTGAGTCATCTGAACCATTCCCAGTCACCAAGGGAGTCAAGCAGGGCTGTGTGCTGGCACCAGCGCTCTTCAGTATGATGTTTTCTGGCATATTACAGATGCGTTTGGTGACTGTGACGTCTGGATTGGCATCAGATACCGGACTGATGGGAAACTCTTCAATCTGAGGAAACTACAGGCAAAGCCAAAGGTACAGGAAGTGGCTGTTCATGATCTGTTTGCTGATGACTGTTCCCTTAATGCCAGATTTGAGTCTGACGTGTAGCAAAGTGTGGACTAGTTCTCTTCAGCCTGTGACACTTTTGGTCTCACAATCAACATCAAGAAGAGAAAAGTGATGTCCAGCCTGCTGCACCAGGAAAGCCTGATATAGGGCCTGCTATTACAGTGAATGGCCAAGCCCTCCGGGCAGTGGACAAGTTCAGCTATCTGGGCAGTGCACTGTTGTGTGAAGTTCACATGGATAATTAAACCAACACCAGAATTGACAAAGCAAGTGTAGCCTTTGGGAGCACAGAGACATTAGCCAACAAACAAAACTGAACATCTACAAAGTCATCATGTTGCCAACTCTGAGGTATCCATGCAAAACCTGGACAGTGTACCTGAATTACTTTCACATGGGCTGTCTGAGGAAACTGATGAGGATAAGATGGTAAGACAACGTTCCAGATATTGAGGTTCTCAGATGGGTAGGCACTCCAAGCATGAAATCACAGGGGAGATGGGCAGGCCATGTCACCAGACTGTCAGATGAGTCATTGTCAGAGAAGATCTTTTATGGTGAGTTAAAGGAGAGAAAGTGCTCTCAGGGAGGCCAGAATAAAAGTTTCAAAGATTCCCTCAAATTATCCTTGAGGTGTTTCAACATTGACCCAGAGTTTTGGGAAGATCTCGCTCATGCTCGTTCTACCTGGTGAAGTCTCATGCATTCTGGAGCTACCGTCTATGAGCAGAGGAGAACTGCTGAGGCGGAGCAGAAGTGCCAGCAAGGTAACTCTCGTAAGAGCAGCATGTCCATTGTTAATCTAGTTACTCACAGTGGCATTTCTTGTTCAGTTTGCCATAGACAGTTCAAAGCTCTAATTGACCTGATCAGCCACTCACGTGTTCCCAGAAACCAAACCAACCAGTGATGTCATGGTCATCTCCAAACTCGAAGGACAAACAACAGGAAGCCACCCCGGGGCAGAGCGCGGCACAGGCAGCGGCACTGCGATCAATTCTGCTGCCACCGGCACCGATACAAGACTTGCTACCGCCTAACAAGCTGAATCCAGCACCGGTCAGTGCTCCAACAGTTGACTGCAACCCCAAGGCGGGACCAGCGCAACTCCTGTGTCCTGCTCACATAGCAGTTTCTTCGGCACCACAGTCGCCACTGCTCGACACCGAACACACCCCGAGCTACATAGCATGGTACCATCCTTTATCTCCTGCACCATGCATAGTGGTGAGGAAGGATATGTTCAGGACAACGCTCATCCCCATCAGAGATGAGACCTACATGGAATGGAAAGCCTAAGCCTCATTCCTCCGAGCATTCACTGCCCTGGTATGCACAGCAGTAGCCTTACCCATTACCACCTTACCCCATGCAATGGCCACAATGGGGTCCTTGGCCCACATACCAGATCCCCTATCCTTCCCCAGCAACAGGAGGTTCCAGAGTACATCCATCATTACCACACAGAGAAACCTCTTACCCTCCTGAGACAGAGATAGAAGAGAAGAAATACTATCTCAGGCAGACCCGGATGATTCACCACCTGCCCCTTACTCATCTTCTGCACCAGACAAAGCGGTGACGCCGTCTATCCCTACGACACCAGATGACCTGAAACAGTTCCAAGAACTCTTCAAAAGAGTAGCAAATAGCCAAGAAATTTCCTTACATGAGGTGCAGAAGAAACAACATAGGTTGTTAAAAAACTTACAACCAGCATCATTGACCAAGATTGCCCTCCCCATTGAAGAGGCTATAATAGAGCCTGCGGAGGTAATATGGCAAACAGTGGCATCGGTATCCCCGACTAACAAAAGATCTGACAGAAAATACTTCGTTCCAGCCAAAGACATGGAATTTTTGTTTTCACACCATCAAGCCTGCTTTCTAGTAGTAGAGGCTGCTAATCAGTGTAGCAAACAGCCTCATTTACGCTCCTCACTGCCAGATAAAGAACACAAGAGATTGAACCTCTTTGGGCGGAAAGTTTACTCGTCAGCCACTCTTCTAAGTTAGCTTAGAGTTGCTAACTATTCTGCTCTACTAGCAAATTACGACTACTCTAACTATGGTAAAATACAAGAGCTCGTGGAAGACCTTCCCAAGCATAAACGTCCTCAACTCAACGCCATTATCAACGAGGGTCAGTTAATATCAATGGATCAATGGATGTAGCGGACATAGCTGCCTAAAGAACCACAACAGCTGTGGTTATGAGAAGAACATCATGGTTGCAGACTTTGGGAATTCCAAAAGAACTACAGCTAAAAGTGGAGGACCTCCCCTTCGATAGGGATAAACTATTCTCGTCTCCATACCATGAAGGCCTTCTGAACAATGCTGCATACACTAGGCAAACACCCACCGCCTGACAAACGCCCTCACTTTACACCAAACCAGGTCACGAGACACCTCATTTAACCGTCAACAACCACGATACTTCACTCAGAACAGACCCAAACAACGGGCTCAGAGATGACGAGCTACACAGAACCAGACCTCGTCCACCCGTCCATTTACATCTAAGCCACAATTTTGAGGTCTTGGTCGAGGGTATGCACCACCTCCCATATCTCTAGTGCCAACAGATACCCCATTCCACAGTTTTGGTCACCGCCTACGCCCATTTTACCATGCCTCAGCTGCGATAACCACAGATCAATGGGTTTTGGAGATCATACAATCCGGCTACACCAGTCCTTTCACAGCCATTCCCCCTACCCTCCCTCGTATCCCATCCTTCTTCAGGGACCCCTATCACGATCACCTTCTACAACAGGAAGTAGACTACCTCCTACTGCTGGGTGCTGTAGAACCAGCACCACATCAATACCAAGGGAGGGGTTCTTATTCCAAATATTTCCTGACAGAGAAGAAAGGAGGGGATGGAGACCAATCTTAGATCTCCGAAAACTCAACAGGTTCGTATGCAACCACAGGTACAAAAATGATCACTCTGGCCACAATAATCCCAGCGCTAGATAGTTTGCAGCCCTTAACCTCCAAGATGCATACTTCCATATTACAATACATCCTGCCCACAGATGGTTCCTGAGGTTCACAGGCGGACCCAATCACTACCAATACAGGGTCTTTCCCTTCGGACTGTCCACTGTTCCCTGCGTAGTCTCAAAAATGCTCGTGGTAGTAGCAGCACATTTATGACACAATGGAGTCATAATCTTTCCCTATTTGGATGATTGCCTTCTCAGAGGTGCAAACCGAGAAGAAACGGCAGGCATGCTGAAGACCACAATAGACCCGGTTCACCAACTAGATCTACAGATGAACGAAAAGAAATCCACCCTGGAACCAACCCAGCAATTGGAGTTTATTGTAGCCGACCTAGACTCCATACAAGCCAAGGCAATATTGCCAAACCACAGTTTCACTGCATTGACCAATCTTATTTACACGGTGATCATCAGACCACAAACTTCAGTGAGGACATGCCTTCAGATTCTGGGACATATGTCAGCTACAACTTTCGTAGTAAAGTATGCCAGACTCCATATACGCTGTCTGCAGCACTGGTTGAACATGGTCTATGCACCCAGCAAACACTATCTCAACAGATGTGTGACACTACCACCAAATATTATCCTCACCCTACAATGGTGGACACAGCCAGGGAATGTATGCTCCGGGATTCCCTTTCAACAAGACACCCCCTGCATCAGTGACTATTACAACAGATGCCTCCCGTGACAGTGCCCCCTATAAGGCTTTATGGAATATGCTTATGAATGCATATATGACATAACTAGAATATGTTTTATGCTACATATGTCATGTAACATATCTCTGTAAAGGTTATGATCGACACAATCTATTAATCCTATTTGTATGCATGTATCATTTTTGTACTTGAAGTTAGGAATATTGGCGGTATACTTGCTTGATTTCTATTGAGAAGGGAATGTGCAAATTAAATGCCCAATCAAGAACCACTTAAGCCAACAACAAACTCGAAGATGCCAATCCACATTGAAGCTTTCCCAGGAATGTGGCTTGTCTGGTAAGAAATTCAGTCATGAATGCACATGTGACTTGCCCATGTGACTCCAAAACTCCATCTTGGAGCTGGATTTTGCATAGGAGAGAGGAAGGGGGTCTCCCCCCACAAGGGAAAGTCTAGTTAAGCCTTTGGGAGACCCCTCAATTTTGTCTTCAGCTGGCTAAAGAGAGAGCCTCTCTACTCCCAAGGATACCTGAAAGAAATTGGAACAAAGGACAGTAACTACAGGGGGTGAGAATGATTGTTGGACCCAGACTAGAAGGAGACTAGTCTGTAAAAGGAAGCTTATTGAAACTGGTGAGGTTTCATCTGTATTCAGATTTCTTAGACATAGACTTGCGTGTTCTATTTTATTTTGCTTGGAAATTGACTTTGATCTCTGTTACTACTTGGAACCACTTAAATCCTACTTTCTGTATTTAATAAAATCACTTTGTACTTATTAATTAACTCAGAGTATGTATTAATACCTGGGGGGCAAACAGCTGTGCATATCTCTCTATCAGTGTTATAGAGGCGAACAATTTATGAGTTTACCCTGTATACGTTTTATACAGGGTAAAATGGATTTATTTGGGGTTTGGACCGCATTGGCACTTTGGCATCTGAGTGGTAAAGACAGGAGCACTTCTGTAAGTTTCTTTCAGTTAAGTCTGCAGCTCTGGGGCAAGTAATTCAGACCCTGGGTCTGTGTTGGAGCAGACTGGCATGTCTGGCTCAACAAGACAGGGTGCTGGAGTCCTAAGCTGTCAGGGCAGGAAAGTCTTGGCACATCGGTTGGCAAGTCCTAAGGGAGTTTTCTGTGATCCAATCCGTCACACCTACCTGATGGGTTGGGGTACCCACTTGGGTCATCACAATGTACAAGGCAAGTTGTCTGCGATGGAAAATCACCTACATTTCAATCTCCTGGAACTCTGGACGGTACACAATGGATGCCGACACTTCCTTCCACTCATTGAGGGTTCACACATGAACCCTCAATCTCTATTCTCACCGACAATGTGGAGTGCATGTTTTATATCAATCGCCAAGGAGGAGCCAGGTCTCACTCGCTATGTGTAAAAGCCATGAATTTATGGAGCTTCTGCATCCGCAACAATATAAACATCACAGCATCATACCTACCAAGGTGCCAAAACACTACAGCCGACAACCTCAGCAGGCACTTCTCACAGGAACACGAGTGGGAAATCCACAACAGGGTTCTCAACACACTATTCCGAAAATGGGGTCACCCAGTAATCGACCTTTTCGCCTCAGCAACGAATCACAAATGTCCACTATTTTGCTCCAGGGCATGGAATGCCTTCCTCATCCCATGGAATGTGTCACTCATGTATGTCTTCCCGCCGTTACCACTGATCCCATGGGTCATCCGCAAGATACGACTCGACACCGCATACATCATTCTCATTGTCCCCACATGGCCCAGACAGACTTGGTTTCCGTACCTCTCACGTCTAGCAGTCTGTGCCCCACAACTGCTGCCTTTCCAGATGGACTTCCTGTCCCAGAACAAGGGCCTGACGCTCCATCCAGACCCAGCGAAACTCCATCTCAAAGCGTGGCTCCTCTTTGGTTCCAACATGGGGAATTGAACTGTTCGGAGAAAGTAAAATAGGTAAAAAAAAGTTGCCTCACCACTAACAATACTTACTGCCACAAGTGAAGAAGATTCTCCCTTTGGTGTCACCAATGACAGCTGGATGCAACCAAGGCGCTTCTATCGATGATCCTAGGCTACCTACTAGAAATGAAGGAAACGGGGTTAGCCATAAGCTCTATTAAAGTACACCTCGCTGCCATTACGGCCCTCCATGAACAGAGAGAAGGGGCTTCAATATTCATTCACCCGATTACACGGTGCTTTCTAGCAGGTATACAGAACATGTACCCAGAACTACACCAACCTGCACCACCATGGGCTCTCAATCTTGTGTTCAAATGTTTCACAAGACCATCCTTCGAGCCTCTAACAACCTACTCGCTCCTTCACGTGTCACTGAAGGTCGTATTACTAGTGGCAATCACGTCTGCCAGACGTGTCAGCAAAATAGGAGCATTGATGACTGAATGACTGTACACTGTATTTACCAAAGACAAAATCATGTCATGTCCTCACCCAAAATTCTTGCCCAAAGTGGCTACAAATGTTCATATTACCCAAACCATACACTTACCTGCCTTCCAGCCCAAGCCACATAATGACTCCCGAGAAGCAACATTGCACATGCTGGATGTCAGACTGGCTGTAGCCTTCTACTTGGACAGAACTAAACCATTTCGCAAGTCACCAAGACTATTCGTCTCTACAGCAGAGTGCTCCAAGGGCTCAACAATATCGACGCAGAGACTGTCTAAAATGGGTCTCTACCTGTATTCAAACTTGCTACCACCTGCATCACAAAGAACCCATCGTGGGCATCAGATCCCACTCAACGCGAGCCACGGTGACATCGATTGCACTCTTGAACAATGTCCCCTTAATAGATGTTTGTAGAGCTGCAACCTGGACATCGGAGCTCACTTTTGTAAAGCATTACGCTATCACCCAAAGCCTAGTCTCAGACTCTATTGTTGGCCTTACAATGCTCTCATAACACACTTATACATAACTCCTAACCCCTACCACCCTGGAGGGGTACTGCTTTACAAGCACCTTGAGTGGCGCACCCACAGGGACACCACTCGATGAAGAAGAAGAAGTTACTCACCATGTGCAATAACTATGGTTCTTTGAGTTGTGTGTCCCTGTGGGTATTCCACTACCCACTCTCCTCTCATCTACTTCCAGTAGAGAAGGAACTGAGGGGACAGTCAGGGGGGCGCACGCTATAGGAGGTGCCAGTGGCTGCCCTTCCCCCTACCCAGTACTGCTGCGAGAAATCTCTGATCTCCAGCGCACAGACGCACCGACACCTAGAGTGGAGCACCCACAGGGACACACATCTCGAAGAACCATCGTTACTGCACAAGATGAGTAATTTCTTCTTACACTAAATCGATATCATCACACAGTAAAAATCACAGTACACTGGCCAAAACACAGTATTCACAAGGCCTCTCATTTTCAGTTTTTATTTTAAAATGTCCTGGGAATTTATTTAATGTAAAAGTGGGTGAAAATTGGTGCAAAAAAAATAACTTCACAGTTTCCTGGGGCAATAATGGGGGCCGGGAGGACAGAAGAAAAGTCAGAGTATTGAAAGTAAAAACAGTTTAATGCTTTAATGTATTTAATAACTGTATTTAGCTGATAGCTGAAAATACAGTCCAGCTTGAGAGAATGCTTAAAGAACTGACTGCGAAAAGTAGTCAAATAGGATTAAAAATGAACCAGTCGAAAACAAAATATATGAGATCAGATGTTCTGCCAAGAACCCAAATTACTCAGGGAGAAGAGCAGATCCAAGAGGCTGACAAATACGTTTATTTGGGCCAGGAAGTCAAGATGCGCCACGATCAGAAAGGCAAACTGTCGCGCAGGAAAAAAAGCTGGATGGTGCACATTCAACGACATCAGGGACATCTTCCAAGGAAAGATCAGCAAAACAACTCGTGCAAATCTTTTTAACTTGACCGTGCTTCCAGCGATGCTATATGGCAGCGAAACACGGTCGCTGATGAAGACTGAAAAATATCAACTGTCTGTCACACAGAGGGCAATGGAATGAACATTTTTGGGCATTTCGCTCCGCAATCGCATCCCCAATGAAATAATGAGGCAGCAGTCTGGAGTCTGAGATGTTGTCAAAAGCAAGCTCCACAAAATGCGGTGGGCGGGACATGTGGCCTGACTCAGTGACAACAGATGGACTGCAGCTATATCTGAGTGGCATCCGCGAGAACTGAAACAGCCATGCGATTGGCCTCCGGTGGGATGATTTCTTAACAAGGACCTATGGACAAACATGGCGAAGGATGGCCAGAGCAAGAGAAGATTAGAAGATGTGTTGTGATCGGCTCAGTCTTAAAGCAACTAGTATGTACAAGTATGCAAGTGGAACCCTTCTGCCAGTCAATACAACACAAAACTGGTTTGAGCCTCCACCCGGTGACCTGGGCACCTCTAGAGGAAATACTGCCCCTCTCACAAACAGAGTCTGAGTGTAGCAGAGAAACTTTTAATGAAAGGAGGGAAGTAACTCAGCATTAATTTGGGAAAATGGAGGGTTCATAACATAAACCATGAGCAAAAGACCCACCTACAAATAAGTTGGGCTGTGTCCTTCTCCCTCAGGTTCTTAAGTCCAGCAACCCAAAAGTCCCTTTCACGTGTCCGTCCCTTTTCTGCACACCACACTACCCGCCGGCTCAGCGGGTAGCAATCGATGTATCGGGGATTGATTTATCGTGTGTAGTATAGACATGATAAATTGATCCCTGATTGTTCTCCCGTCGACTGCTGAACTCCAGCTTGGCGAGAGGCGGAAGCAAAGTCGACGGGGGAGCCGCGGCCATCGATCCCGCGCCGCAAGGACGCGAAGTAATTCTAAGTTGATCTAGGATATGTCGACTTCAGCTACACTATTCTCGTAGCTGAAGTTCCGTATCTTAGATCGACCCCCCGTCCCCCAATGTGGACCAGGCCTTACAGTGCAGACCCAGAGTCCAGAGGTGCATCTGCAGAATTCACCTCCCACCCTGGGTGGAGGGCGTGGGTAAAAGAGGCACATTACTCGCTCTGTTGCCCGAGCACTTGCGTGCCGCTCCTCTTTGCCAGCTGCATTGACAGCCGATTGGTGCCCCGCTCTTCTTCGTCACTGCGCCTCACCTCCGGGCTCTGCCAATTGCCACCTCGCCAGCTGACTGTCAGTCACCTTCTACTGCCACCTGCCTCTCATGCTGTGACGTCTGCAGGTCAGTCTCTTAGTGATTTTCAGCTCTGGGCACAAACACGGTCCCACCACAAGCAATTTTAGCTCTCAGTGATTTTTAGCTCTTAGCAGGGTGGGCAGAGACACTGCCCAACCACAACTGATTTCAGCTCCAACTGAGATTTTAAAATAACGAAGGGGCTCCTAATGAAGTCTATTTAGCTCTCTCTTTGAACAGTGGGGAGGAACAGGTTAAACCAGACCAGAGACCCTTAAGAAGACTCCACACTTCCTGATTGGTACATCTGTCCCCCCTTACTTTCATAGGCCTCTGGCATTCCAGGCCCTGGCTTAACAAGCTGGTCAGCTGATGGTGACCCCCCTCATTTGGGACAGGTTAAGCACAGTTCTGCTCCCCGTTGTTCCTACAATAATGACATCATTGAAACAATATTTCACTACTCCTTCATTCAGTACTAGAGTGATTTGTAACCCAGCACCAGCCAAAGTTGATTTATTTGAGCAACACAGCTCCATCTGCTGTATATCTAGGCAGAGTAGGGGCATGGCTACACTCGAAACTCCAAGGCGCCGCTGCAGGAGCGCTCCCAGGGCAGCGCTTTGAAGTGCGAGTGTGGTCGCGGCGCCAGCACTGGGAGAGAGCTCTCCCACCGCTGCAGGTACTCCACCTCCCCAAGGGGATTAGCTTACAGCGCTGGGAGCGCGGCTCCCAGTGATGGGGCACTGTTTACACTGGCATTTTACAGCGCTGTAACTTGCTGCACTCAGGGGGGGGGGGTTTCACACCCCTGAGCGAGAAAGTTGCAGCGCTGTAAAGCGCCAGTGTAGCCATAGCCTAGGTGTGTTCATGTAAACAGTTTTTTCCTGAACTCTCTCCCACTCCCAGCTAGCTGTCGGGAATTCATTCAGACCCTGCTTACATATGTGGATGCGTGTGTGTGTGTAGATCTTCCACTACATTGCCTTATTTTAACAGACAGCATCACCTTTACATTTAGGCTAATTTGTTATTGACATAAACTCATTTATCTAATATAATGTATTGGCTGTTCTTAACATAATCTGTATTTTCATATACTGGAGAGGTCCAAAAATTGGATGAAAATAGTAAAAACTGAATAACAGCTTTTGTAAAACCCAGGCAATTAAAAAAAATTTGAAAAACTAAAACCGAAGGGCCTTAAGTATTCATAGATTATTACAGGAAGCTCCAAGTGCTTCACACACCTTCAGTCTGGAGAGTCACTACAGCAGCCTAATGAGGCCAGGAGGACTAGATAATGAGGTGAAAGCTGAAGAATAAAAGCCCATCTTTGGAGATACTGGATTACAGCTGCCCTCATCTCAGAGCTTCGCGCCTTCAGCGTTAGCCTCCAAGAGATTCAGTAGCTTGTGTCAGTTCTCTGAGGGACTGGCAGTTGAGCCAGTTCTCTGGGCTAGGGCCCTGTCTCTACACTCTTTGTTTGGGATGCCTCTGAGTTCTGGCCAGGAGTGAATCTGCATTAGCCTATTGACCATGGAGTTACTCAAGGCATCCAGACAATATTTGCACAGCTACACTCTGTTCAGAAGAGAATGAATCCCTCCCTCTTCCCATATGAAGGGGTGGTCCATCGTTCAGTCTGTTTCAGAGCACTCCCCTGTCTAGACTGTGACTGTTCCCAGTCCATCTCCTGTAACTCACATTTCCAGGTGTCTGTCATCCCGTGTGGGGATCCAGGAACGATACGCACCCTGGGCCCCAATGACATTTATTGCCTGTTAAAGGCTCTCTGCACTAGGGCCCTTGAAGGCCTTTCCATGAACTGTGAGACAACTTGCCAGTCTCTCCCAGTCTAGGCCAAGCATTTCCCCACTTGTCTAACAGTTTTCAACACCACCAAACCCAGGTCAGATCCAATCTCCTTTTGTGGTAGGGGCAAAACATCCTTCAAGTTTATTCCTTTGGCTCTGGATGAACGTCGGTTCTTCTCAGGGGAGGAGGTTGGCGTTTGGTGAAAGCAGCGGCGTGTGTCTTACATACTGTGAGGATGTTCCTTACTGCAGTATTTATAACATACCCACATGTGTCCCCAGCTGGGACAGGATTGTACCAGCTGGGAAAAGGTTGGGACTGGCAGGTGGCGTCACTGTCACGATTTTCTAAGTATTCTCCATCAATTTCCCGTTTGTTCAATGTGCCACATCTCAGTCCCTCACCTGCTCTCATATATTCATTGCTCTGTCACATTCCTGATGTGGGTGTTTACCGAGGACTGTGATTGCTGGTTCAGGATTTGCGGATAGTGTAGGCAGATATCTGTTTATCATCATAAATGAGACACAGCTATTCTGGGGGACCAGTAGCGATTCTGCCCCTGTGAGGATGGCAATAGGAACTGGGAATATGGCAGCACCTCACAGCTCCTCCACCTAACTGCCCTTGTCTCTGTGCCTTACTGAGCTCCAGATCAGTGCTCCCATTCATAACATCCCATGGACCCTGGCGGTGCCTGAGTAGCACCATTGAGCTGGGAGATACTTGATGCTGGTTGGCAGAGGTGGAGGGAGGGTAAAGTAATGCAATCTCCCTGAGGGACCACTGAGGGCAGGGATTGAAGGGGGCACCGTTAAGTTTGTCTGTCTGTGTTGGGGGCAGGGGTCCTCTTGACAGCAAATCAGAAAATGCTGAATGTAGAGTGCTGAGAATTAAGCTCTCCCATTTGGGAAGGGCATGAGGGCCCCCCCCCAAAAATCCTGCCTCCCTACTTCAGCATTGGTGTGAGGGTGAAAGGGGTTTGAAGTACGGCAGAGCATATGCTGTGGCAGGTCTTACCAAGCTGAGATGGTGTTGAGCTAGCCTCCAGGGTAGTAGGTAGTCTGACCATACCTCTATTAAGCTAGGGCAACCTAGCCAAAGTGGAGGGGGTACCGCAGCTACAGGACACAAGGGTTGGCACCCCGAATGCACTGCTGCAAGATTCTCCTGCCAAACAAGCCACACAATGCAGAATAAACTGGAAAACAGCTCAGACTCATGCGTCAGCCTGACCTGGGATAACACAGGACGAAAAACAGAGGCTAGTCTAACTATTTGTTGCAAGTCACAACACAAGAACACTGTCATCCGATTCATATATTGACATTTACATTGAAGTCAGAAAATCAATAAAAGCCGAGGTCATAGGGTTATGTGAAACAAGAATAAAAGACATGCATCTGATGAAGTGGGCATTCACCCACAAAAGCTTATGCTCCACTACATCTGTTAGTCTTTAAGGTGCCACAGGACTCTTTGTTGCTTTTTACAGATCCAGACTAACACGGCTACCCCTCTGACACAAGAATAAAAGACCTCATTGCACAATGGAAAAGCTGAGAGCAAGTATTCCTAGGAAGATCACTTGACAATAGAGCAAGGATTGGCGGTGTAGGAGTCATTGTCAGGAAAGAAACAGTTCCAAGGATAGTTAGCGGCAACATCGTGTCACCCCAAATAGCAGGTCTCACGCTTCAGATAAAATGAAGGAGAACGATTCAAATTATTCAGGTGTATGCTCCCACGCAGCAAGAGGAAGATGAAGAAATGGACCATATCTACGAAGAGCTGGAGGAGGTAATGCAGAAAAGATCCACCTACACAATTATCCAAGGGGACTTCAATGCAATAGTAAGTGGAAAAAAGATTGAAAAAGAAAAGTATGTGAGAAAATTCAGTAAAGGTGTAAGAAATGATTGTCTGGTTGCATTCGGAGAGGCAAACCATCTCCACATAATGAACACAATATTTGAAAAAGAACCTTGTCGGCAGTGGACAAGGAAACATCTGGATGGAGTCGCACTGAATCAGATTGATTATATAAAGACGGATACCAGAAGAATCTTTAATGATGTAGCGACAATACGAGAACGAATCATTTTCACAGGATCAGCCCGCTCAAAATATGTTCCGCTCAAAATATGTGTTGACAATGTCTATGAAGTTGAGAGATAGCCAGAAACTGAAGCAAAAATGGCACTTCAACGAAGAGGCATTTGTACAGGAAGTGAGTGAAATGAACCTTGAGTATAAAGGTCAACAAGGACATCGATGAGGCCTCTGAATAGTTTATCTCACAGCTAATCTCAGCAGCTAAGAAGGGAAAAGCATTGAAAATGTTGGGATGCAAGCAGAGGATCAGTGAGGAAATTGTGAATCTGATGGCAAGGACGGTGCGCATGAAATTAGAAGGAAAAATGGGCAAAGAATACAGAACACTGTGCAAAGGAATTTGTGTGAAGATCAAAGAAGACTACAAAGACTTTAGAAAAGAGAAATTCATAGAGGCGGCTGAAAAGAGTGAGTCTGAAGAAGGTAGAAAGAGATGTTAGACTGAAACGGATAATCCCAGAAGCGCTGTTGTATAGCACATGATTGGATTTTTGGTGTCCTAAGAGATTTGTGCACATGTTTAATTAACTGGTGGCAACAGCTAATTTCCTTTGTTTTCTTTCTCAGCTCTTCCCCAAAGGGGGCGGAGGTGAAAGGGCTTGAGGGTACCTCACCAGAAGGAATTCCCAAGGGTGTCTTCTTGGGTTCCAAAAAGGGTTTTGCATTTGGTTGATGGCAGTGTTTACCAAGCCAAGGTCAGAGAGAAACTGTAACCTTGGGAGTTTAGAAGCCTGGAGTGGCCAGTATTAACTTTTAAAATCCTTGCGGGCCCCCACCCTCTGCACTCAAAGTGCCGGAATGGGGAATCAGCCTTGACAAGGCAATATCAGGTTGCGCGTGCAAACCATCCCCCAAGTATATCTGCTTCTGATCTACCACAGTAGCTTGTATCTTTTTATTAGTCAGTTTGTTAGGTATTTGTTCTCCATTTGATAGAAAATAAAGGTATATATATTGTGATACAGCATGGCCAGATGGCAGCAGGAGAGTGATAGATGGGCTATATGGAAGCCCCAGGATGTTGAGAACCATATTTCCTGTAGAGGGAAGAGACGCTGCTACAGTTTAATTAGTGCACCTGAAGCCAATTAGACCAATTAGAGCACCTGAAGCCAGTCACCTGATAAAACCTCCCCTGCTTCAATCAGACAGTTGGAGGAACTGAAGCAGAGTGCTTTGTTGTTGGAGCAGAGAGCAGTTTGAAGGAGAGCAGTTTGGAGGGAGGCAGAGGAGAGTTTGGAAAAGTGCAGTGGCGGACCAGAAGCCCAAGACCCTTGGTAAAGGGAAACCCAGCTTGTACCGAGCAGAGGAACTCCACAGACACAAGGGGTTGGGAGAAACTTAGCCCAAGCAGAGAGAGGGCAGGAAGCTCCACAAGCTGAAGGGCCAGAGAGGAGAGTAGCCCAGGGGAAGGAATCACTAGTTCAAGTGGTTTGCCACTATACCAAGGGCCCCTGGGCTGGGACCCGGAGTAGAGGTCGGGCTGGGGTCCCTCCCTCTCCACTCCCTTTTCTGGGATACTAGTGGGACAGTTAATACCCCAGATCAGGGGCGAGAAATGGCGCCCTGAACACCCTCACAAGAAGAGAAAGTGCGGGATCCATCACAGACTCCCCTGTAAGGGGCATGTCCGCTTCATTCAGCTCAAATGCTGCCTCTCTTGTAAAGATGCCTGGGTGAATCATACATGCTGCAGAAGTGCAATGTATGCCTAGGCCTGAACTATGGGGCTGGGAAGAACCAGGCAGTCAAACTTTGACACCTTATGATGGAGAATTCCCTCCAGCCTGCTCCTGAGTCAGGTCAGGAAACCCCTGGACGTCAGTTACCAGGGGCAAATAGGGCCCTTCCACCTCAGCTCAGCATTCTTCTGGGAAGGAGAAATTCTCAGAGCCTTCCTCTGAAGTCTCCCAGAAGAGCAGATCTAGTGCCCTTCCCAGGGGTTCCTCCACAAAAAGAATTCACTCCAGCCAGATCTACAGCCTCTGAGAGGTTTTCCTCAAGGTGGAAGAGGCTCCTCCAATATGGTGGACATGGGAAAATGCCACGATTCTAAGTCCAACCAGAGCTCTGGGAAGACCCTGGTAGCACCAAACAAGAAGGAGCAGTACTGTCATCTCAGACTCCACTCTCAATATCCTTACCAACTGCTGAGGTACCATGAAAGCCTTCAACCTCATCTGCACCAGCCCCGTGGCACCCCAGGACTCCATTGCCATCAGAAAAGGACAGACACCTCTCGGTACCACAAAAGCTCTCGGTACCTCAGGACGTCAGACTACAAAAGGAATTGGTGATGAGTGCTGAACCTCAGTCTCTGTTGGTAGCAGCCACAGAGCACCTTTCGGTATCGAGAATCCCCCATCTCCAGATCCCTTTGCCTCCCCGGTGCCATTGTCCCGCCAGTCCCATTCTCTGGGAGCTGCTCCAGATGACCTTCCCTCTACCTCCTCTCTTTTTGTGCAAGGTTCTCCAAAGCATCCTCACACACACACACCCCTTTCCCGAAGGGGCAGGGGAGATGTTTTGGGACCTCATCGATCCTGGTGGGAGCAGCTCCGGATGCTACCCCCTTCCCAGTAATGGCCTCAAGGGACATATTGGAATCCCTATACTGCCTATTGTCAGCAGTTCTCTAGGTCCCAGCCCCATCCCATTGGGATGACAGGGAGACCCAAACTTCCCCTCCCCAGCAGCAAGAGGAAACATTTCAGGAACAGCAGTCCAGGGCAGACAAAGAAGCCACATCTCAGACCTCCTTCCCAGATGAGGCCCTGATGCCTTTCTGCTAGTTCATGATTTTTGCCAGTTCCAGGACCACATTAAGCCAGTGCCAGAATCTGCAGATACCACTGGAAGAACTTGGAGAACTCCAACACAAGCTGCTGGATATTCTGCACTCTGTGACGCCATCAGGAGTCACCTTTCCCATTAATGAGGCTCTATGGGAACCCACTAGAACCATCTGGCAAATCCCAGCTACGGTGACACCCACTTGTAGGAGGGCTAACAAATAATACTATGTCCCCTCCAAGGACTCTGAATTGCTGTTTTCCAACCTCTCTTTGTTGATGTGGTGAACACCATTACAAATCCACCCCATATGACAGAGACCAAAAGCATCTGGACCCCACTAGGCTGGAAGGCCTATTCATCAGCTATGCTGCAATTCCTCTATGCAAATTACCCAGCATTTATGGCCAAATACTTTACCAACTATACATAATTTGAGTCATTTATTGAATGCCTTCACTCGGATCAAAGAGAACAATTCCAGGCAATTGTTGCTGAGGGTCAGTTGTTGGCAAGAATGTCTTTGCAGGCAGCTCTTGATGATACAGACACTGCATCTCTGTGGCGGCAGTTCTGTGCCGGGCTTCCTGGCTGATATTGTCTGGCTTCCCCAGGGAAATTCAGAATACAGTTGAGGCTCTTCAATTTGGCAGATGAAAGTTGTTTGCAGAGAACACTGACAAGTCATTAAATCCCCTTAAAGATTCCAGGACCATATTATGCACTTTGGGCATCTACACTCCTGCAAACAAACAGAGATTCAGTGGATCACCAATGGCTCAAAAATCCCTTTCATACTTATACCTCAGCTCACAGAGTCAGCGAGATTGGTGCATTCATGGCAGCCCCTCCCCACACCCCCTTTCAATGTTTCACAAGGAGAAGGTCTCCTTCCGACTGCATCCCAGCTTTCTTCCTAACGTGACTTCCAATTTTCACCTGAATCAGACCATATAGCTGCCAGTTTTCTTCCCAAAACCACATACTTCCCACCAGGAGACAGTTCTCCACACTCCAGATGTCAGGAGGGCAGAAGCCTTCTACCTCGACAGAACTAAACCAGTTCACAAATCCAATAGACTATTCATTTTGATTGCAGATAGATTTAAGGGATTTGTCATTTCCATCCAGAGACTTTTGAATCACAACTTGATACCAAGCTGTCGCCATTACACTCCCTATCAGTATTTTGGCACATTCAACCAGATCACAGTCTACATCTATAGATCTACTTTAAAATGTGCCCATTTCAGACAGCTGCAGGACCGATATGTGGTCTTCAGTAGATATTTTCGCTAGACACTATGCATTAGTCGATGTCTCCAGGTCTGATGCTGCAGTCAGCAACGCAATTTTCTCTTCTGTTCTGGACTCCATTCCAAAGCTTCTTCCTCCTACTGGGGATACTGCTCAGAAATCACCCTGAGCGGTAGTAGGGATAGGACTTGAAGAAGAAAAAGGGGTTACTCCCCCTGTGTAGTAACTGTAGTTCTTTGAGATGTGTCCCCCTCTGGATGCCCCACTACCCGTCCGCCTCCCCTCTGCTTCAGAGTTTCTGCTCAGACTTGGTGGTGCAGAAGGAACTCAGCGGACTGTTTGGCCATGCAGCCTGATATGGCCTAGACCAGGGGTTCTCAAACTGGGGTCAGGACCCCTCAGGGAGTCGCGAGGTTATTACATGGGAGGTCGTGAGCTGTCAACCTCCACCCCAAATCCCGGTTTGCCTCCAGCATTTATAATGGTTAATTTAAAAAAAATAAATTTTAATTTATAGGGGAGGGGGTCGCACTCAGAAGCTTGCTATGTGAAAGGGGTCACCAGTACAAAAGTTTGAGAGCCACTGGCCTAGATGCAGGGCACAAGGGGCACACGCAGGCCCAGTGTGGTGCACCCCTAGGGACACACCCTCTAGAAGAACTACAGTTACTGCACAGGAGAGTAACCCCTTCTTTTGGTTTCGTGGGTTTCCTTAAAGCTGATTTGACTTGTGATGTGCTGCCACTTTGCTTTAATCTGATTCACATGCAGCAGTTCACAGAGAAAATCAAGTTCACCCAGGGCTCCATGTCTAAACTCTAAGCACAAGATTATGATATTGTGCTGCCATTACAAAATGAGATTAGGCCCAGCTCCACAAAGGGACGTTGGCCCGACGGTCTGAATACACAACAGGAGTTAGGCACAGTGATGCTGAGCGTCACAACACTTCACTTCTAGGCACCTAGAAAAATCACTGGGATTCACAAAGCCTGAGTTAGGCGCCTGAGCTCCTGCACAACAAATGGGGGAGAGACTGACGCCTTAGACTGTGAGTCACAAAACCCTGCAGAAGGCAGGTGTGACATACCCAGGGGACAATCTAGACTAGTGCGTAGCTGTGTCACCCTTTCCCCCTAACCTGGGGTTCCCTTTTCACTGCTTTGCTGCTGTACGCACCAGTCAGGACTGCTCACAAACAGCCTCCAGCATGCAAGTCCCTCCCAGATACGTCTGTGTGTGTGCAGCAGCCAGCCAGTAGGGTTGCCAGGCAGCCAGTTTTCCACCAGAACGCCTGGTCGAAAAGGGCCCCTGGTGGCTCTGGTGGACTGTTAAAAGTCCAGTCGGCGGTGCAGCAGGGGCTTGGGACTAAGGCAGGCTCCTTGCCTGCCCCAGCGCCACGTGGCTCCTAGAAGTGGCCACTAAGTCCCTGTGGCCCCTAAGTGCTCCAATGTGTAGAGGGTACAGTGACCAATGTGTAGAGCTGCAGGACCACCCATGTGCCCAGAGGCTGCAGGGTCTTGGCAGCTGCTTCCTCGCAGCTGCAGTAACTGCAGCTGGAACCCCGCACCCCTCATCCCTGGCCCCACCCCAGAGCCTGCACCCCCCAGGCCAGAGTCCTCGCCTCCCCCTCCAATCCTCTGCCCCAGCCCGGTGAAAGTGAATGAGGGTGAAGAAGAGTGAGCAACGATTGGAGAGGGGCATGAAGCAAGCAGAGGCGGGGCCTCGGAGAAGGAGCAGGGCATAGGCGGGGCCTCGAAGAAGAGAGAGGACAGGGCAGAGGTGTTCTGTTTTGTGTGATTAGAAATTTGGCAATCCTACCAGCCAGCCACACCTTGGTTATATTTCAGGGTGTTCCCCCAGCAATATCTGTCCTGTAATGCCAAGCCCTCTCTGCACAAGACAAATTCATAAAAAGTCCATATTTCTTTAAAAGAAATAATATGCACAATTTGTTACACCAAATTGAGTTTCCCAGACACTTCAATTTAATCACACTCGATTAGATATAACAATTAAACAAGTTTATTAACTACAAAGAGAGTGATTTTAAGTGAATACAAGTAAGGAGGCATAAACGTCCAAATGGTTAGAAGAAAAATGACGATAAAACACAATTGGCGCCTAACTTAACAAATTGTGTTACATTCAAAGCAAAGCTCTCAACAGTCTTACTGGCCAAATTTCATCCAGGATCTAGTCTTCTGTTTAATGGCTCCTTCCTTTGTCCCTTCTCTTACCGTGCATAGAGTAGGGTTACCATACGTCTGGATTTTCCCGGACATGTCCGGCTTTTTGGGCTCCAAATCCCCGTCCGGGGGGAAATCCCCAAAAGCCGGACATGTCCGGGAAAATCGGGACATGCGGGCCGGCGGCCAGCGGTGCCGGGCCGGGGGCTCGGGAGCCAGCGGTGCCGGGCCGGGGGCTCGGGGGCCGGCGGCTCGGGGGCTCGGGGGACGGAGGTCGGCCGGGCCGGGCCGGGGGCTTGGGGGACGGAGGTCGGCCGGGCCGGGGGCTCGGGGGCCGGCGAGGCTGGTCCGGGGGTGCTCGGCCGGGGGCCGGCAGTGCTGGGCGGGCCGGATGTGCTCGGCCGGGGGCCGGGCCGGGGACTGGCAGTGCTGGGCGGGCCGACCCTAGGGTTACCATATTTTGAGCCTCCAAAAGGAGGACACTCCACGGGGCCCCGCCCATGCCCCCCCGCCCCAACTCTGCCCCTTCCCCAAAGTCCCCGCCCCAACTCCGCCCCCTCCCCTGCTTCCCACGAATATTTGATTCACGGGAAGCCTGAAGCAGGTAAGGAGGGTGTGGGGGGAGGAGGCGCGTCTCCAGCCTGGGTCGGCTAGGGTTACCATTCGTCCGGATTTACCCGGACATGTCCTCCTTTTTGTGCTAAAAATAGCGTCCGGGGGGAATTTGTAAATCACTCAAAATGTCCGGGATTCCCCCCCCCCCCGGCAGAGCAGAGCGAGCGGCTGGGAGGGCTGCAGGAAAGTCACGGGCTGGACTCCGGAGCAGCTGTAGAGGAGCTCCTCCTCCTCCCTCCCTCCCTGCATTCTGAGCCGGCAGCTCCTCCCCGGTAAGGTTAATTTCCATACTGATTTTACAGAGATGATTTTTACCTTTTTCTTTAACTAAAAGCCTTATTTTTAAGAACCTGATTGATTTTTCCTTGTTTTAAGATCCAAGGAGTTTGGATCTTGATTCACCAGGAGTTGGTGGGAGGAAGGAGGGGAATGGTTAATTTCTCCTTCTTTTAGATCCAAGGGGGTTGGATCTGTATTCACCAGAAGTTGGTGGGAGGAAGGAGGGGGGACGGTTTATTTCTCCTTGTTTTAAGATCCAAGGGGTTTGGATCTGTATTCACCAGGGAATTGCTGAAAGGTTTCTCAAGGCTACCCAGGGGAGGAAATTAGCCTTGGGATGGTGGTTAAGCTTAGAGGTTTTCATGCAGGCCCCTACATTTGTACCCTAAACTTCAAAGTGGGGATACAGCCTTGACACAGGTACTCTCTGTGGATCACCCCACTCAATGCGTCTTCATTCTAGGAAGCAAGCCGGCTAGACAGTAAAACATCACAGGCTGCTCCCAATACTACACTCAGTGTTTCCAAAATTTGTAGACTTTATGGCCACAAGAGACCTTTAGAGCATCTCATCTAAGCCCCTGCATATCATAGGCCTCCTGTATAGTACAATAGTTACTTTTTGGGCACACACATTCCAGAAAGGCATCTAGTCTTCATTCAATGACATCAAGAGATGGAGAACCCACCACTTTCCCTTTTAGTGAGTGCCAGGGGGCTCCATTTCCCCTTCCACTAGCTCCCCATTTACAGTGAGCCAGAGCAGTACCTGCAGCAGGGAGAGGGAGTTGCTAAGGCCTCAGAGGAACAGCCCCTGCAGTGTCTCAGGCACATGGTGTAAGTGCCGGATGATGCGGAGCTGGTGCATCCCTTTGGCCGTGACGTCCTCCTCCTGCAAGGGAACGAGAACCTGTCAGAGACTCAAATGCCCCGAGGAATCAGGGGCAATTAAGGACACCTGGAACCAGCAGTATTTACACCCAGCACCTGCCCACCACTGAGGGATGAATTCACCTCCTGAACCCCAGAATGGAGTCGTCTTCTCCTTTCTAGTAATCTCCAGTGCCAACCCCCGTCCTTGTAGGGTGAGCTCCTGCTACCTCCCCCTCAGTGCCCTTGACAGCTGTTCCACCTCCAAACCACAGCTCAAGTTATCAGAACCCTCTTCTCCACCCCCACCCAGGTTGGGCAGGGAGGCGGCTCTAGCAGGGGGGGCAGGTGGGATTCTGGCAGCAGTGAAGTGGGTTGCGGGGAGGTTGAGATCTTGCCCCAAGTCATCCCAGACACTAATGCTAAACCACACGATGGCAGCATCTAGTGTCAGTGGAGTCCAAGCACTATTTCAACCATACAGTTTTGGATCAACTCCCAACAAGGGGAGGTGAAGAGCACCCCCAGCAACACACACACACACACACACACACACCCCACTCCTGGTGGTGGGAGGGGAACAAGAGAAAGGACAAAAGAAGTAAGAGATAAAGAGAAAGGAAGGAGGGATGGAGGAAAAGGTAAAACAAAAAGGACAAACCCTAATGTCCCCAGTGATTCTACGGCACAAAATCCAAGGGATGGAATAAAATTCTGCCATCTTAAACTACTGTTTTCCATGCCTAGAATTCAGCTGGCACCACGTGGATCAGACTGAGCAGCTGCCAAAACCTCTTGGAGGATCTTACCTTCTAAACAGGGACGTCTGTTTTCTAGTAAAATCAGTAAAAGGAAAGGAGAAAACTCGAAAGAGGCTCCTGCTCACACTCAAGTACGTGAATCCTAACACTCTCTCAGTCCTCAAAGAGAGCTCGAGAAGGAGACTTGCTGAAGCAAAGCCACAGGGGTCTCTGAGGTTTCCCTGGCCATGCGCCCCTGTACTGCCTCGCTGATGGCAGCATCTCTCTCTGAGGTTACCACCTCCCTAACACCTTTGACCAATATGCTGAGGTCCTGCAAAAGACCTTTGTGATATCACTGCCACCAATCAAACCCTTAAGTGCTAATGTCCTGCTGCTGGCCTGACACTTTGAAGGTTTCAGCTACTCTCTGTGGATCACCCCACTCAATGCCTGTTCATTCTAGGAAGCAAGCCGGCTAGACGGTAAAACATCAGAGGCTGCTCCCAATGCTACACTCAGTGTTTCCAAAATTAGGGGACTTTATGGCCAGAAGAGACCTTTAGAGCATCTCATCTAACCCCTTGCATACCATAGGCTTGCTGTATAGTACAATAGTTACTTTTTGGGCACACACATTCCAGAACGGCATCTAGTCTTCCTTCAATGACATCAAGAGATGGAGAATCCATCACTTTCCCTTTTAGTGAGTGCCAGGGGGCTCCATTTCCCCTTCCACTAGCTCCCCATTTACAGTGAGCCAGAGCAGTACCTGCAGCAGGGAGCGGGAGTTGCTGATGGCCTCAGAGGCACAGCCCCTGCAGTGTCTCAGGAATCTGGCGCAAGTGCCGGACGATGCGGAGCTGGTGCATCACTTTTGGCCGTGACGTCCTCCTGCTGCAAGGGAACGAGAACCTGTCAGAGACTCAAACGCCCCGAGGAATCAGCACTACTTCCACCCATCACCTGCCCACCACTGAGGGATAAATTCACCTCCTGAACCCCAGAATGGAGTCTTCTTGTCCTTTCTAGTAACCTCCAGTGCCAACCCCCCTCCTTGAAGGATGAGCTCCTGCTATCTCCCCCTCAGTGCCCTTGACAGCTGTTCCACCTCCAAACCACAGCTCAAGTTATTAGTACCTTTGGACAGAGACTGGCTAACCTAGTGAGGAGGGCTTTAAACTAGGTTCGAACGGGACAGGTGAGCAAAGCCCACAGGTAAGTGGGGAACATGGAGACCGGGGAGATGGGTCAAAAACGAGAGGGAGTGTGGGCTATATTGTCAGAGGGAAAGGAGGGTCAGGACAAAACTGGGAGGAAACATCAAACCAGTATCTTAGATGCCTATATACAAATGCGAGAAGTATGGGGAATAAGCAGGAAGAACTGGAAGTGCTAATAAATAAACACAACTATGACATTGTTGGCATCACTGAAACTTGGTGGGATAATACACATGATTGGAATGTTGGTGTGGATGGGTACAGCTTGCTCAGGAAGGATAGACAGGGGAAAAAGGGAGGAGGTGTTGCCTTGTATATTAAAAATGTACACACTTGCACTGAGGTAGAGATGGACATAGGAGACGGAAGTGTTGAGAGTCTCTGGGTTAGGCTAAAAGGGGTAAAAAACAAGGGAGATGTCATGCTAGGAGTCTACTACAGGCCACCTAACCAGGTGGAAGAGGTGGATGAGGCTTTTTTTAAGCAACTAACAAAATCATCCAAAGCCCAAGATTTGGTGGTGATGGGGGACTTCAACTATCCGGCTATATGTTGGGAAAATAACACAGCGGGGCACAGACTATCCAACAAATTCCTGGACTGCATTGGAGACAACTTTTTATTTCAGAAGGTTGAAAAAGCTACTGGGGGGAAGCTGTTCTAGACTTGATTTTAACAAATAGGGAGGAACTCGTTGAGAATTTGAAAGTAGAAGGCAGCCTGGGTGAAAGTGATCATGAAATCATAGAGTTTGCAATTCTAAGGAAGGGTAGAAGGGAGAACAGCAAAATAGAGACAATGGATTTCAGGAAGGCAGAGTTTGGTAAGCTCAGAGAGCTGATAGGTAAGGTCCCATGGGAATCAAGACTGAGGGGAAAAACAACTGAGGAGAGTTGGCAGTTTTTCAAAGGGACACTATTAAGGGCCCAAAAGCAAGCTATTCCGCTGGTTAGGAAAGATAGAAAATGTGGCAAAAGACCACCTTGGCTTAACCATGAGATCTTGCATGATCTAAAAAATAAAAAGGAGTCATATAAAAAATGGAAACTGGGACAGATTACAAAGGATGAATATAGGCAAACAACACAGGAATGCAGGGGCAAGATTAGAAAGGCAAAGGCACAAAATGAGCTCAAACTAGCTACGGGAATAAAGGGAAACAAGAAGACTTTTTATCAATACATTAGAAGCAAGAGGAAGACCAAAGACAGGGTAGGCCCACTGCTTAGTGAAGAGGGAGAAACAGTAACAGGAAACTTGGAAATGGCGGAGATGCTTAATGACTTCTTTGTTTCGGTCTTCACCGAGAAGTCTGAAGGAATGCCTAACATAGTGAATGCTAACGGGAAGGGGGTAGGTTTAGCAGATAAAATAAAAAAAGAACAAGTTAAAAATCACTTAGAAAAGTTAGATGCCTGCAAGTCACCCGGGCCTGATGAAATGCATCCTAGAATACTCAAGGAGCTAATAGAGGAGGTATCTGAGCCTCTAGCTATTATCTTTGGAAAATCATGGGAGACGGGAGAGATTCCAGAAGACTGGAAAAGGGCAAATATAGTGCCCATCTATAAAAAGGGAAATAAAAACAACCCAGGAAACTACAGACCCCAGTGAGTTTAACTTCTGTGCCAGGGAAGATAATGGAGCAAGTAATTAAGGAAATCATCTGCAAACACTTGGAAGGTGGTAAGGTGATAGGGAACAGCCAGCATGGATTTGTGAAGAACAAATCATGTCAAACCAATCTGATAGCTTTCTTTGATAGGATAACGAGCCTTGTGGATAAGGGTGAGGCTGTGGATGTGGTATACCTAGACTTTAGTAAGGCATTTGATACGGTCTCGCATGATATTCTTATTGATAAACTAGGCAAATACAATTTAGATGGGGCTACTATAAGGTGGGTGCATAACTGGCTGGATAACCGTACTCAGAGAGTTGTTATTAATAGTTCCCAATCCTGCTGGAAAGCCATAACGAGTGGGGTATCGCAGGGGTCTGTTTTGGGACCGGCGCTGTTCAATATCTTCATCAACGACTTAGATATTGGCATAGAAAGTACGCTTATTAAGTTTGCGGATGATACCAAACTGGGAGGGATTGCAACTGCTTTGGAGGACAGGGTGACAGATAATTCAAAATGATCTGGACAAATTGGAGAAATGGTCTGATTTACCCAGGATGAAGTTTAACAAAGACAAATGCAAAGTGCTCCACTTAGGAAGGAACAATCAGTTTCACACATACAGAATGGGAAGAGACTGTCTAGGAAGGAGTACGGCAGAAAGGGATCTAGGGGTTATAGTGGACCACAAGCTAAATATGAGTCAACAGTGTGATGCTGTTGCAAAAAAAGCAAACCTGATTCTGGGATGTATTAACAGGTGTGTTGTGAGCAAGACACGAGAAGTCATTCTTCCGCTCTACTCTGCTCTGGTTAGGCCTCAGCTGGAGTATTGTGTCCAGTTCTGGGCACCGCATTTTAAAAAAGATGTGGAGAAATTGGAAAGGGTCCAGAGAAGAGCAACAAGAATGATTAAAGGTCTTGAGAACATGACCTATGAAGGAAGGCTGAAAGAATTGGCTTTGTTTAGTTTGGAAAAGAGAAGACTGAGAGGAGACATGATAGCAGTTTTCAGGTATTTAAAAGGGTGTCATAAGGAGGAGGGAGAAAACTTGTTCACCTTAGCCTCTAAGGATAGAACCAGAAGCAATGGGTTTAAAGTGCAGCAAGGGAGGTCTAGGTTGGACATTAGGAAAAAGTTCCTAACTGTCAGGGTGGTTAAACACTGGAATAAATTGCCGAGGGAGGTTGTGGAATCTCCATCTCTTGAGATATTTAAGAGTAGGTTAGATAAATGTCTATCAGGGATGGTCTAGATGGTATTTGGTCCTGCCATGCGGGCAGGGGACTGGACTCGATGACCTCTCGAGGTCCCTTCCGGTCCGATTATCTATGAATGTATGAAAAAAACACTGTTCTCCACCCCCACCCAGGTTGGCCAGGGAGGCGGCTCTAGCAGGGGGGGCAGGAGAGATTCTGGCAGCAGTGAAGTGGGTTGCGGGGAAGTTGAGATCTTGACCCAAGTCATCCCAGACACTAATGCTAAGCCACAGGATGGCAGCATCTAGTGTTAGTGGAGTCCAAACACTCTTTCAACCCCACAGTTTTCGAGGAACAGGAGAAAGGACAAAAGAAGTAAGAGATGAAGAGAAAGGAAGGAGGGATGGAGGAAAAGGTAAAACAAAAAGGACAAACCCTAATGTCCCCAGTGATTCTACGGCACAAAATCCAAGGGATGGAATAAAATTCTGCCATCTTAAACTACTGTTTTCCATGCCTAGAATTCAGCTGGCACCACGTGGATCAGACTGAGCAGCTGCCAAAACCTCTTGGAGGCTCTTACCTTCTAAACAGGGACGTCTGTTTTCTAGTAAAATCAGTAAAAGGAAAGGAGAAAACTCGAAAGAGGCTCCTGCACGCACTCACGTACGTGAACCCTAATACTCTCTCAGTCCTCAAAGAAAGACCCCGAGAAGGAGACTTGCTGAAGCAAAGCCACAGGGTCTCTGAGGTTTCCCTGGCCCTGTGCTCCTGTCCTGCCAGGCTGATGTCAGCATCTCTCTCTGAGGTCACCACCTCCCTAACACCTTTGAGCAATTCACCTCCTCAACCCCAGAATGGAATCTTCTTGTCCTTTCTAGTAACCTCCAGTGCCAACCCCACTCCTTGTAGGATGAGCTCCTGCTACCTCCTGCTCAGTGCCCTTGACAGCTGTTCCACCTCCAAACCACAGCTCAAGTTATCAGAACCCTCTTCTCCACCCGCACCCAGGTTGGGCAGGGAGGCGGATCTAGGAGGGGGGGCAGCAGGGATTCTGAAAGCAGAAAAGTGCGTTGCGGGGAGGTTGAGACCTTGCCCCAAGTCATCCCAGACAGTCATGTTAAGCCACAGGATGGGAGCATCTAGTGTCAGTGGAGTCCAAGCACTATTTAAACCTCACAGTATTGGATCAACTTTCCACAAGGGGAGGTGAAGAGCACCGCCAACAACAAACACACACACACACACACACACACACACACACACACCCCACTCCTGGTGGTGGGAGGGGAACAGGAGAAAGGACAAAAGAAGTAAGAGATGAAGAGAAAGGAAGGAGGGATGGAGGAAAAGGTAAAACGAAAAGGACAAAACCTAATGTCCCCAGTGATTCCACGGGACAAAATCCCAGGGAGGGAATAAAATTCTGCCACCTTGAGCTAGTGTTTTCCATGCCTAGAATTCAGCTGGCACCAGGTGGATCAGACTGAAAAGGTTACAAACCACTCCGAGGCTCTTACCTTCTTAACAGGGACGTCTGTTTTCTAGTAAAATCAGTAAAAGGAAAGGAGAAAACTCGAAAGAGGCTCCTGCACGCACTCACGTACGTGAACCCTAATACTCTCTCAGTCCTCAAAGAGAGACCTCGAGAAGGAGACTTGCTGAACCAAAGCCACAGGGGTCTCTGAGGTTTCCCTGGCCCTGTGCTCCTGTCCTGCCAGGCTGATGTCAGCATCTCTCTCTGAGGTCACCACCTCCCTAATACATTTGACCAATAAGCTGACATACTGCAAAAGGCCTTTGTGATGTCACTGCCACACCCAACCAAACCCTGAAGTGCTAATGTCCTGCTGCTGGCCTGACACTTTGAAGGTTTGAGGTTGTCATAACTATAAAGGGAAGGGTAACAGCTGTCCTGTGTACAGTACTATAAAATCCCTCCTGGCCAGAGACTCCAAAATCCTTTTCCCTGTAAAGGGTTAAGAAGCTCAGGTAACCTGGCTGGCATCTGACCTAAAGGACCAATAAGGGGACAAGATACTTTCAAATCTTGGGGAGGGGAAGGTTTTTGTTTGTGTTCTTTGTTTGTGTGGGTGTTCGCCCTCGGGACTGAGAGGGACCAGACATCAATCCAGGTTCTCCACATCTTTCTAAACAAGTCTCTCCTATTTCAAACAAGGCGTGTTAGTTTTCCTTTGTTTTCTCAACTTGTAAATGTACCTTTTACTAGAGTGTTTATCTTTGTTTGCTGTACTTTGAACCTAAGACTAGAGGGGAGTCCTCTGAGCTCTTTAAGTTTGATTACCCTGTAAGGTTAATTTCCATACTGATTTTACAGAGATGATTTTTACCTTTTTCTTTAATTAAAAGCCTTATTTATAAGAACCTGATTGATTTTTCCTTGTTTTAAGATCCAAGGAGTTTGGATCTTGATTCACCAGGAGTTGGTGGGAGGAAGGAGGGGGGATGGTTAATTTCTCCTTGTTTTAAGATCCAAGGGGGTTGGATCTGTATTCACCAGGGAATTGGTGAAAGGTTTCTCAAGGCTACCCAGGGGAGGAAATTAGCCTTGGGATGGTGGTTAAGCTTAGAAGTTTTCATGCAGGCCCCTACATTTGTACCCTAAACTTCAAAGTGGGGATACAGCCTTGACACAGGTACTCTCTGTGAATCACCCCACTCAATGCGTCTTCATTCTAGGAAGCAAGCCGGCTAGACAGTAAAACATCACAGGCTGCTCCCAATACTACACTCAGTGTTTCCAAAATTTGTAGACTTTATGGCCACAAGAGACCTTTAGAGCATCTCATCTAAGCCCCTGCATATCATAGGCCTCCTGTATAGTACAATAGTTACTTTTTGGGCACACACATTCCAGAAAGGCATCTAGTCTTCATTCAATGACATCAAGAGATGGAGAATCCACCACTTTCCCTTTTAGTGAGTGCCAGGGGGCTCCATTTCCCCTTCCACTAGTTCCCCATTTACAGTGAGACAGAGCAGTACCTGCAGCAGGGAGCGGGAGTTGCTGAAAGACTCAGAGGAACAACCCATGCAGTGTCTCAGGCACCTGGCGCAAGTGGCGGATGATGCGGGTGCATCGCTTTGGCCGTGACGTCCTCCTGCTGCAAGGGAACGAGAACCTGTCAGAGACTCAAACGCCCCGAGGAATCAGGGGGAATTAAGGGCACCGGGAACCAGCAGTATTTCCACTCAGCACCTGCCCACCGCTGAGGGATGAATTCACCTCCTGAACCCCAGAATGGAGTCTTCTTGTCCTTTCTAGTAACCTCCAGTGCCAACCCCCCTCCTTGAAGGATGAGATCCTGCTACTTCCCCCTCAGTGCCCTTGACAGCTGTTCCACCTCCAAACCACAGCTCAAGTTATCAGAACCCTCTTCTCCACCCCCACCCAGGTTGGCCAGGGAGGTGGCTCTAGCAGTGGTGGCAGGTGGGATTCTGCCAGCAGTGAAGTGGGTTCCGGGGAGGTTGAGATCTTGCCCCAAGTCATCCCAGACACCAATGCTAATCCACACGATGGCAGCATCTAGTGTCAGTGGAGTCCAAGCACTATTTCAACCACACAGGTTTGGATGAACTCCCCACAAAGGGAGGTGAAGAGCACCCCCAGCAACACACAAACACACACAGACACACAAACCACTCCCGGTGGTGGGAGGGGAACAGGAGAAAGGACAAAAGAAGTAAGAGATGAAGAGAAAGGAAGGAGGGAGGGAGGAAAAGGTAAAATGAAAAGGACAAACACTAATGTCCCCAGTGATTCTACGGGACAAAATCACAGGGAGGGAATAAAATTCTGCCACATTGAACTAGTGTTTTCCATGCTTAGAATTCAGCTGGCACCAGGTGGATCAGACTGAACAGGATACAAACCTCTCCGAGGCACTTACTTTCCTCAAAGAGAGACCTCAAGGAGGAGACTTGCTGAAGCAAAGCCAGAGGGGTCTCTGAGCTTTCCCTGGCCCTCATGTCAGCATCTCTCTCTGATGTCAGCATCTCTCTCTGAGGTCACCACCTCCCTAACACATTTGACCAATAAGCTGACGTCCTGCAAAAGGCCTTTGTGGTGTCACTGCCACACCGAACCAAACCCTGAAGTGCTAATGTCCTCCTGCTGGCCTGACACTTTGAAGGTTTGAGCTACTCTGTGTGAATCACCCCACTCAATGGGTCTTCATTCTAGGAAGCAAGCCGGCTAGACAATAAAACATCAGAGGCTGCTCCCAATGCTACACTCACTGTTTCCAAAATTATTACACTTTATGGCCAGAAGAGACCTTTAGAGCATCTCATCTAAGCCCCTGCATATCATGGGCTTCCTGTATAGTACAATAGTTACTTTTTGGGCACAAACATTCCAGAAAGGTATCTAGTCTAAATTAAATGACATTAAGAGATGGAGAATCCATCACTTTCCCTTTTAGTGAGTGCCAGGGGGCTCCATTTCCCCTTCCACTAGCTCCCCATTTACAGTGAGCCAGAGCAGTACCTGCAGCAGGGAGCGGGAGTTGCTGATGGCCTCAGAGGCACAGCCCCTGCAGTGTCTCAGGAATCTGGCGCAAGTGCCGGATGATGCGGAGCTGGTGCATCACTTTTGGCCGTGACGTCCTCCTGCTGCAAGGGAACGAGAACCTGTCAGAGACTCAAACGCCCCGAGGAATCAGGGGGAATTAAGGGAACCTGGAACCAGCAGTATTTCCACCCAGCACCTGCCCATCAATGAGAGATGAATTCACCTCCTGAACCCCAAAATGGAGTCTTCTTGTCCTTTCTAGAAACCTCCAGAGCCAACCCCCCTCCTTGTAGGGTGAGCTCCTGCTACCTCCTGCTCAGTGCCCTTCACAGATATTCCACCTCCAAACCACAGCTCAAGTCATCAGAACCCTCTTCTCCACCCCGACACAGGTTGGGCTGGGAGGCGGCTCTAACAGGGTGTGCAGGAGGGATTCTGACAGCAGTGAAGTGGGTTGCAGGGAGGTTGAGATCTTGACCCAAGTCATCCCAGACACTAATGCTAAGTCACACAATGGCAGCATCTACTGTCAGTGGGGTCCAAGCACTATTTCAACCCCACAGTTTTGGATCAACTCCCCACAAGGGGACGAGAAGAGAACCATCAGCACCACACACACACACACACACATACACACACACACACACACACACACACACACCACTCCTGGTGGTGTGAGGGGAACAAGAGAAAGGACAAAAGAAGTAAGAGATGAAGAGAAAGGAAGGAGGGATGGAGGAAAAGGTAAAAGGAAAAGGACAAACCCTAATGTCCCCATGTCGGACATCAGGAATGGTAACATACATAAGCCAGTATGTGAACACTTCAATCTCCCTGGTCATTCTATTACAGATTTAAAAGTCACTATCATTGAACAAAAAAACTTCAGAAACAGACTTCAAAGAGAAACAGCAGAACTAAAATTCATTTGCAAATTCAACACCATTAATCTGGGCTTGAATAGGGACTGGGAGTGGCTGGCTCACTACAGAGGCAGCTTTTCCTCTCCTGGAATTGATACCTCCTCATCTATTATTTGGAGTGGACTACATCCACCCTGATTTTTGAATTGGCCCTGTCAACACTGGTTCTCCACTTGTGAAGTAACTCCCTGCTCTCCATGTGTCAGTATATAATGCCTGCATCTGTAACTTTCACTCTATGCATCCGAAGAAGTGAGGTTTTTACTCACGAAAGCTTATGCCCAAATAAATCTGTTAGTCTTTAAGGTGCCACCAGACTCCTTGTTGTTTTCCTAATATCCCCAGTGATTCTACGGGACAAAATCCCAGGGAGGGAATAAAATTCTGCCACCTTAAACTAGTGTTTTCCATGCCTAGAATTCAGATGGCACCAGGTGGATCAGACTGAACAGGTTACAAACCTCTCGGAGGCACTTACTTTCTCAACAGGGACTTCTGTTTTCTAGTAAAATGGGTAAAAGGAAAGGAGAAAACTCAAAAGAGGCTCCTGCTCACACTCACATATGTGAACCCTAATACTCTCTCAGTCCTCAAAGAGAGCTCGAGAAGGAGACTTGCTGAAGCAAAGCCACAGGGGTCTCTGAGGTTTCCCTGGCCCTGCGCCCCTGTCTTGCCTGGCTGATGTGAGCATCTCTCTCTGAGGTCACCACCTCCCTAACAACTTTGACCAATAGGCTGAGCTCCTGCAAAAGGCCTTTGTGATGTCACTGCCACACCCACCCATCCCCTGAAGTGCTAATATCCTGCTGCTGGCCTGACACTTTGAAGGTTTGAGCTACTCTCTGTGGATCACCCCACTCAATGCGTCTTCATTCTAGGAAGCAAGCCGGCTAGACAGTAAAGCATCAGAGGCTGCTCCCAATGCTACACTCAGTGTTTCCAAAATTAATACACTTTATGGCCAGAAGAGACCTTTAGAGCATCTCATCTAACCCCCTGCATATCATAGGCTTCCTGTATAGTACAATAGGTACTTTTTGGGCACAAACATTCCAGAAAGGCATCTAGTCTTCATGAAATGACATCAAGAGATGGAGAATCCACCACTTTCCCTTTCACTGAGTGTCAGGGGGCTCCATTTCCCCTTCCACTAGCTCCCCATTTACAGTGAGCCAGAGCAGTACCTGCAGCAGGGAGCGGGAGTTGCTGATGGCCTCAGAGGCACAACCCCTCCTTGTAGGGTGAGCTCCTGCTACCTCCCCCTCAGTGCCCTTGACAGCTGTTCCACCACCAAACCACAGCTCAAGTTATCAGAACCCTCTTCTCCACCCCCACCCAGGTTGGGCAGGGAGGCGGCTTTAGCAGGGGGGGCAGGAGGAATTCTGCCAGCAGTGAAGTGCGTTGCGGGGAGGTTGAGATATTGTCTGAAGTCATCCCAGACACTAATGCTAAGCCACAGGATGGCAGCATCTAGTGTCAGTGGAGTCCAAGCACTATTTCAACCATACAGTTTTGGATGAACTCCCCACAAGGGGAGGTGAAGAGCACCCCCAGCAACACACACACAAAAACACACACACACACACCCCACTCCTGGTGGTGGCAGGTGAACAGGAGAAAGGACAAAAGAAGTAAGATATGAAGAGAAAGGAAGGGGGGATGGAGGAAAAGGTAAAACGAAAATGAGAAACACTAATGTCCCCTGTGATTCTACGGGACAAAATCCCACAGAGGGAATAAAATTCTGCCACCTTGAACTAGTGTTTTCCATGCTTAGAATTCAGCTGGCACCAGGTGGATCAGACGGAACAGGATACAAACCTCTCCGAGGCACTTACTTTCCTCAAAGAGAGACCTCAAGGAGGAGACTTGCTGAAGCAAAGCCAGAGGGGTCTCTGAGCTTTCCCTGGCCCTCATGTCAGCATCTCTCTCTGATGTCAGCATCTCTCTCTGAGGTCACCACCTCCCTAACACATTTGACCAATAAGCTGACGTCCTGCAAAAGGCCTTTGTGGTGTCACTGCCACACCGAACCAAACCCTGAAGTGCTAATGTCCTCCTGCTGGCCTGACACTTTGAAGGTTTGAGCTACTCTGTGTGAATCACCCCACTCAATGGGTCTTCATTCTAGGAAGCAAGCCGGCTAGACAATAAAACATCAGAGGCTGCTCCCAATGCTACACTCACTGTTTCCAAAATTATTACACTTTATGGCCAGAAGAGACCTTTAGAGCATCTCATCTAAGCCCCTGCATATCATGGGCTTCCTGTATAGTACAATAGTTACTTTTTGGGCACAAACATTCCAGAAAGGTATCTAGTCTAAATTAAATGACATTAAGAGATGGAGAATCCATCACTTTCCCTTTTAGTGAGTGCCAGGGGGCTCCATTTCCCCTTCCACTAGCTCCCCATTTACAGTGAGCCAGAGCAGTACCTGCAGCAGGGAGCGGGAGTTGCTGATGGCCTCAGAGGCACAGCCCCTGCAGTGTCTCAGGAATCTGGCGCAAGTGCCGGATGATGCGGAGCTGGTGCATCACTTTTGGCCGTGACGTCCTCCTGCTGCAAGGGAACGAGAACCTGTCAGAGACTCAAACGCCCCGAGGAATCAGGGGGAATTAAGGGAACCTGGAACCAGCAGTATTTCCACCCAGCACCTGCCCATCAATGAGAGATGAATTCACCTCCTGAACCCCAAAATGGAGTCTTCTTGTCCTTTCTAGAAACCTCCAGAGCCAACCCCCCTCCTTGTAGGGTGAGCTCCTGCTACCTCCTGCTCAGTGCCCTTCACAGATATTCCACCTCCAAACCACAGCTCAAGTCATCAGAACCCTCTTCTCCACCCCGACACAGGTTGGGCTGGGAGGCGGCTCTAACAGGGTGTGCAGGAGGGATTCTGACAGCAGTGAAGTGGGTTGCAGGGAGGTTGAGATCTTGACCCAAGTCATCCCAGACACTAATGCTAAGTCACACAATGGCAGCATCTACTGTCAGTGGGGTCCAAGCACTATTTCAACCCCACAGTTTTGGATCAACTCCCCACAAGGGGACGAGAAGAGAACCATCAGCACCACACACACACACACACACACACACATACACACACACACACACACACACCACTCCTGGTGGTGTGAGGGGAACAAGAGAAAGGACAAAAGAAGTAAGAGATGAAGAGAAAGGAAGGAGGGATGGAGGAAAAGGTAAAAGGAAAAGGACAAACCCTAATGTCCCCATGTCGGACATCAGGAATGGTAACATACATAAGCCAGTATGTGAACACTTCAATCTCCCTGGTCATTCTATTACAGATTTAAAAGTCACTATCATTGAACAAAAAAACTTCAGAAACAGACTTCAAAGAGAAACAGCAGAACTAAAATTCATTTGCAAATTCAACACCATTAATCTGGGCTTGAATAGGGACTGGGAGTGGCTGGCTCACTACAGAGGCAGCTTTTCCTCTCCTGGAATTGACACCTCCTCATCTATTATTTGGAGTGGACTACATCCACCCTGATTTTTGAATTGGCCCTGTCAACACTGGTTCTCCACTTGTGAAGTAACTCCCTGCTCTCCATGTGTCAGTATATAATGCCTGCATCTGTAACTTTCACTCTATGCATCCGAAGAAGTGAGGTTTTTACTCACGAAAGCTTATGCCCAAATAAATCTGTTAGTCTTTAAGGTGCCACCAGACTCCTTGTTGTTTTCCTAATATCCCCAGTGATTCTACGGGACAAAATCCCAGGGAGGGAATAAAATTCTGCCACCTTAAACTAGTGTTTTCCATGCCTAGAATTCAGATGGCACCAGGTGGATCAGACTGAACAGGTTACAAACCTCTCCGAGGCACTTACTTTCTCAACAGGGACTTCTGTTTTCTAGTAAAATGGGTAAAAGGAAAGGAGAAAACTCAAAAGAGGCTCCTGCTCACACTCACATATGTGAACCCTAATACTCTCTCAGTCCTCAAAGAGAGCTCGAGAAGGAGACTTGCTGAAGCAAAGCCACAGGGGTCTCTGAGGTTTCCCTGCCCCTGCGCCCCTGTCTTGCCTGGCTGATGTGAGCATCTCTCTCTGAGGTCACCACCTCCCTAACAACTTTGACCAATAGGCTGAGCTCCTGCAAAAGGCCTTTGTGATGTCACTGCCACACCCACCCATCCCCTGAAGTGCTAATATCCTGCTGCTGGCCTGACACTTTGAAGGTTTGAGCTACTCTCTGTGGATCACCCCACTCAATGCGTCTTCATTCTAGGAAGCAAGCCGGCTAGACAGTAAAGCATCAGAGGCTGCTCCCAATGCTACACTCCGTGTTTCCAAAATTACTACACTTTATGGCCAGAAGAGACCTTTAGAGCATCTCATCTAACCCCCTGCATATCATAGGCTTCCTGTATAGTACAATAGGTACTTTTTGGGCACAAACATTCCAGAAAGGCATCTAGTCTTCATGAAATGACATCAAGAGATGGAGAATCCACCACTTTCCCTTTCACTGAGTGTCAGGGGGCTCCATTTCCCCTTCCACTAGCTCCCCATTTACAGTGAGCCAGAGCAGTACCTGCAGCAGGGAGCGGGAGTTGCTGATGGCCTCAGAGGCACAACCCCTCCTTGTAGGGTGAGCTCCTGCTACCTCCCCCTCAGTGCCCTTGACAGCTGTTCCACCACCAAACCACAGCTCAAGTTATCAGAACCCTCTTCTCCACCCCCACCCAGGTTGGGCAGGGAGGCGGCTTTAGCAGGGGGGGCAGGAGGAATTCTGCCAGCAGTGAAGTGCGTTGCGGGGAGGTTGAGATATTGTCTGAAGTCATCCCAGACACTAATGCTAAGCCACAGGATGGCAGCATCTAGTGTCAGTGGAGTCCAAGCACTATTTCAACCATACAGTTTTGGATGAACTCCCCACAAGGGGAGGTGAAGAGCACCCCCAGCAACACACACACAAACACACACACAAACACACCCCACTCCTGGTGGTGGCAGGTGAACAGGAGAAAGGACAAAAGAAGTAAGATATGAAGAGAAAGGAAGGGGGGATGGAGGAAAAGGTAAAACGAAAATGAGAAACACTAATGTCCCCTGTGATTCTACGGGACAAAATCCCACAGAGGGAATAAAATTCTGCCACCTTAAACTAGTGTTTTCCGTGCCTAGAATTCAGCTGGCACCAGATGGACCTGACTGAGCAGCTTCCAAAACCTCTTGGAGGCTCTTACCTTCTAAATAGGGACGTCTGTTTTCTAGTAAAATCCGTCAAAGGAAAGGAGAAAACTCCAAAGAGGCTCCTGCTCGCACTCACACATGTGAACACTAATACTCTCTCAGTCCTCAAAGAGAGACCTCGAGAAGGAGACTTGCTGAAGCAATAACAGACACTTGGTGGGATAACTCACATGACTGGAGTACTGTCATGGATGGATATAAACTGTTCAGGAAGGACAGGCAGGGCAGAAAAGGTGGGGGAGTTGCATTGTATGTAAGAGAGGAGTATGAGTGCTCAGAGGTCCGGTATGAAACTGTAGAAAAACCTGAGAGTCTCTGGATAAAGTTGAGAAGTGTGAACAACAAGGGGGATGTCGTGGTTGGAGTCTGGTATAGACCACCAGACCAGGGGGATGAGGTGGACGAGGCTTTCTTCTGGCAACTAGCAGAAGTTGCTAGATCACAGGCCCTGGTTCTCATGGGAGACTTTAATCACCCTGATATCTGCTAGGAGAGCAATACAGCGGTGCACAGACAATCCAGGAAGTTTTTGGAACGTGTAGGGCACAATTTCCTGGTGCAAGTGCTGGAGGAACCAACTAGGGGCAGAGCTTTTCTTGACCTGCTGCTCACAAACAGGGAAGAATTAGTAGGGGAAGCAAAAGTGGATGGGAACCTGGGAGGCAGTGACCATGAGATGGTCGAGTTCAGGATCCTGACACAAGGAAGAAAGGAGAGCAGCAGAATACGGACCCTGGACTTCAGAAAAGCAGACTTTGACTCCCTCAGGGAACAGATGGGCAGGATCCCCTGGGAGAATAACATGAAGGGCAAAGGGGTCCAGGAGAGCTGGCTGTATTTTAAAGAATCCTTATTGCGGTTGCAGGAACAAACCATCCCGATGTGTAGAAAGAATAGTAAATATGGCAGGCGACCAGCTTGGCTAAACAGTGAAATCCTTGCTGATCTTAAACGCAAAAAAGAAGCTTACAAGAAGTGGAAGATTGGACAAATGACCAGGGAGGAGTATAAAAATATTGCTCAGGCATGCAGGAGTGAAATCAGGAAGGCCAAATCACACTTGGAGTTGCAGCTAGCAAGAGATGTTAAGAGTAACAAGAAGGGTTTCTTCAGGTATGTTAGCAACAAGAAGAAAGTCAAGGAAAGTGTGGGCCCCTTACTGAATGAGGGAGGCAACCTAGTGACCGAGGATGTGGAAAAAGCTAATGTACTCAATGCTTTTTTTGCCTCTGTCTTCACGAACAAGGTCAGCTCCCAGACTGCTGCACTGGGCAGCACAATATGGGGAGAAGGTGACCAGCCCTCTGTGGAGAAAGAAGTGGTTCGGGACTATTTAGAAAAACTGGACGTGCACAACTCCATGGGGCTGGATGCGCTGCATCCGAGGGTGCTAAAGGACTTGGCGGATGAGATTGCACAGCCATTAGCCATTATTTTTGAAAACTCATGGCGATCGAGGGAGGTCCCGGATGACTGGAAAAAGGCTAATGTCGTGCCCATCTTTAAAAAAGGGAAGGAGGAGGATCCGGGGAACTACAGGCCAGTCAGCCTCACCTCAGTCCCTGGAAAAATCATGGAGCAGGTCCTCAAGGAATCAATGATGAAACACTTAGAGGAGAGGAAAGTGATCAGGAACAGTCAGCATGGATTCACCAAGGGGAAGTCGTGCCTGACTAACCTAATTGCCTTCTATGATGAGATAACTGGCTCTGTGGATGAGGGGAAAGCAGTGGATGTGTTATTCCTTGACTTTAGCAAAGCTTTTGATACGCTCTCCCACAGTATTCTTGCCACCAAGTTAAAGAAGTATGGGCTGGATGAATGGACTGTAAGGTGGATAGAAAGCTGGCTGGATCGTCGGGCTCAACGGGTAGTGATCAATGGCTCCATGTCTAGTCGGCAGCCGGTTTCAAGCGGAGTAGTGCCCCAAGGGTCGGTCCTGGGGCCGGTTTTGTTTAATATCTTTATTAATGATCTGGAGGATGGTGTGGACTGCACTCTCAGCAAGTTTGCAGATGACACTAAACTAGGAGGCGTGGTAGATACGCTAGAGGGTAGGGATCGGATACAGAGGGACCTAGACAAATTAGAGGATTGGGCCAAAAAAAACCTGATGAAGTTCAACAAGGACAAGTGCAGAGTCCTGCACTTAGGACGGAAGAATCCCATGCACTGCTACAGACTAGGGACCGAATGGCTAGGTAGCAGTTCTGCAGAAAAGGACCTAGGGGTCACAGTGGACGAGAAGCTGGATATGAGTCAACAGTGTGCTCTTGTTGCCAAGAAGGCTAACGGCATTTTGGGCTGTATAAGTAGGGGCATTGCCAGCAGATCGAGGAACGTGATCGTTCCCCTTTATTCGACATTGGTGAGGCCTCATCTAGAATACTGTGTCCAGTTTTGGGCCTGTGGAAGCAGAGAAAGAGCTGACAGGAAGGGGATGCAATGAATGACAGTTCGTTAGCAAGAGTTAGGCTAACTGTAACCCTAATAACGCGAGATTTGTAGAAGCGAGGAATGTGTGAGGTGGGTGAGAAAGAAGTCATTATGACCTGGTATATATAAGGTGTAGAAGACCTTGTGTAGATAAGGTATAGAAAATATTGTATGTTGGCAAGAGTCAAAACAAGTGAAGAAATGAGATATCAAGATGGCCTATGTATAAACAAAACGCAGCTGTCCCTCGTTATTTCTGTAATGAAAGGTATAAATGCTTGCTGTAATTAGTTACCTGGGAGAGACGTGCTTAGCTCTCTCCCTCTGGGCAATTGTGAGAGTTAATAAAGCATCTGACTTGCTGTACCTAAACAAATAGTGAGAACTCTGTTTTTCTCCGACAGGCCCCACACAACAAGAAGGATGTGGAAAAATTGGAAAGAGTCCAGCGGAGAGCAACAAAAATGATTAGGGGTCTGGAGCACATGACTTTTGAGGAGAGGCTGAGGGAACTGGGATTGTTTAGTCTCCAGAAGAGAAGAATGAGGGGGGATTTGATAGCAGCCTTCAACTACGTGAAGGGGGGTTCCAAAGAGGATGGAGCTCGGTTGTTCTCAGTGGTGGCAGATGACAGAACAAGGAGCAATGGTCTCAAGTTGCAGTGGGGGAGGTCCAGGTTGGATATTAGGAAACACTATTTCACTAGGAGGGTGGTGAAGCACTGGAATGCGTTACCTAGGGAGGTGGTGGAGTCTCCTTCCTTGGAGGTTTTTAAGGCCCGGCTTGACAAAGCCCTGGCTGGGATGATTTAGTTGGGAATTGGTCCTGCTTTGAGGAGGGGGTTGGACTAGATGACCTCTTGAGGTCCCTTCCAACCCTGATATTCTATGATTCTATGATTCTATGAAAGCCACAGGGGTGTCTGAGGTTTCCCTGGCCCTAAGCTCCTGTCCTGCCTGGCTGATGTCAGCATCTCTCTCGGAGGTCACCACCTCCCTAACACCTTTGACCAATAGGCTGAGGTCCTGAAAAGGCCTTTGTGATGTCACTACCACACACACCCATCCCCGGAAGTGCTAATGTCCTGCTGCTGGCCTGACACTTTGAAGGTTTGAGCTACTCTGTGTGGATCACCCCACTCAATGCGTCTTCATTCTAGGAAGCAAGCCGGTTAGACACTAAAACATCAGGGGCTGCTCCCAATGCTACACTCAGTGTTTCCAAAATTAGGAGACTTTATGGCCACAAGAGACCTTTAGAGCATCTCATCTAACCCCCTGCATATCATAGGCTTCCTGTAGAGCACAACAGTTACTTTCTTAGAAAACACATTCCAGAAAGGCATCTAGTCTTCATTAAATGACATCAAGAGATGGAGAATCCACCACTTTCCCATTTAGTGAGTGCCAGGGGGCTCCATTTCCCCTTCCACTAGCTCCCCATTTACAGTAAACCAAAGCAGTACCTGCAGCAGGGAGCGGGAGTTGCTGAAGGCCTCAGAGGCACAGCCCCTGCAGTGTCTCAGGCACCTGGCGCAAGTGATGGATGATGCGGAGCTGGTGCATAGCTTTGGCCGTGACGTCCTCCTGCTGCAAGGGAACGAGAACCTGTCAGAGACTCAAACGCCCCGAGGAATCAGGGGGAATTAAGGGCACCGGGAATCAGCAGTATTTCCACTCAGCACCTGCCCACCACAGAGGGATGAATTCACCTCCTGAACCCCAGAATGGAGTCTTCTTGTCCTTTCTAGTAACCTCCAGGGCCAAATCCCCTCCTTGAAGGGTGAGCTGCTGCTACCTCCCTCTCAGTGCCCTTGACAGCTGTTCCACCACCAAACCACAGCTCAAGTTATCAAAACCCTCTTCTCCACCCCCACCCAGGTTGGCCAGGGAGGCGGCTCTAGCAGTGGTGGCAGGTGGGATTCTGCCAGCAGTGAAGTGGGTTGCGGGGAGGTTGAGATCTTGCCCCAAGTCATCCCAGACACCAATGCTAATCCACACGATGGCAGCATCTAGTGTCAGTGGAGTCCAAGCACTATTTCAACCACACAGGTTTGGATGAACTCTCCACAAAGGGAGGTGAAGAGCACCCCCAGCAAAACACACACACACACACACACACACACACACACACACAAACCACTCCCGGTGGTGGGAGGGGAACAGGAGAAAGGACAAAAGAAGTAAGAGATGAAGAGAAAGGAAGGAGGGAGGGAGGAAAAGGTAAAACGAAAAGGACAAACACTAATGTCCCCAGTGATTCTACGGGACAAAATCACAGGGAGGGAATAAAATTCTGCCACCTTGAACTAGTGTTTTCCATGCCTAGAATTCAGCTGGCACCAGGTGGATCAGACTGAACAGGATACAAACCTCTCCGAGGCACTTACTTTCCTCAAAGAGAGACCTCAAGGAGGAGACTTGCTGAAGCAAAGCCAGAGGGGTCTCTGAGGTTTCCCTGGCCCTCATGTCAGCATCTCTCTCTGATGTCAGCATCTCTCTCTGAGGTCACCACCTCCCTAACACATTTGACCAATAAGCTGACGTCCTGCAAAAGGCCTTTGTGATGTCACTGCCACACCCAACCAAACCCTGAAGTGCTAATGTCCTCCTGCTGGCCTGACACTTTGAAGGTTTGAGCTACTCTGTGTGGATCACCCCACTCAATGCGTCTTCATTCTAGGAAGCAAGCCGGCTAGACAGTAAAACATCAGAGGCTGCTCCCAATGCTACACTCCGTGTTTCCAAAATTACTACACTTTATGGCCAGAAGAGACCTTTAGAGCATCTAATCTAAGCCCCTGCATATCATGGGCTTCCTGTATAGTACAATAGTAACTTTTTGGGCACAAACATTCCAGAAAGGTATCTAGTCTAAATTAAATGACATTAAGAGATGGAGAATCCATCACTTTCCCTTTTAGTGAGTGCCAGGGGGATCCATTTCCCCTTCCACTAGCTCCCCATTTACAGTGAGCCAGAACAGTACCTGTAGCAGGGAGCGGGAGTTCCTGAAGGCCTCAGAGGCGCAGCACCTGCAGTGTCTCAGGCACCTGGCACAAGTGCCGGATGATGCGGAGCTGGTGCATCATTTTGGCCCTGACGTCCTCCTGCTGCAAGGGAACGAGAACCTGTCAGAGACTCAAAGGCCCCGAGGAATCAGGGGGAATTAAGGGAACCTGGAACCAGCAGTATTTCCACCCAGCACCTGCCCATCAATGAGAGATGAATTCACCTCCTGAACCCCACAATGGAGTCTTCTTGTCCTTTCTAGAAACCTCCAGAGCTAACCCCCCTCCTTGTAGGGTGAGCTCCTGCTACCTCCTGCTCAGTGCCCTTCACAGACATTCCACCTCCAAACCACAGCTAAAGTCATCAGAACCCTCTTCTCCACCCCGACACAGGTTGGGCTGGGAGGCGGCTCTAACAGGGCGTGCAGGAGGGATTCTGACAGCAGTGAAGTGGGTTGCAAGGAGGTTGAGATCTTGACCCAAGTCATCCCAGACACTAATGCTAAGTCACACAATGGCAGCATCTACTGTCAGTGGGGTCCAAGCACTATTTCAACCCCACAGTTTTGGATCAACTCCCCACAAGGGGAGGTGAAGAGAACCAACAGCACCACACACACACACACACACACACACACACACACACACACACACACACACACACACACACACACACACCACTCCTGGTGGTGTGAGGGGAACAAGAGAAAGGACAAAAGAAGTAAGAGATGAAGAGAAAGGAAGGAGGGATGGAGGAAAAGGTAAAACGAAAAGGACAAACCCTAGTGTTCCCAGTGATTCTACGGGACAAAATTCCAGGGAGGGAATAAAATTCTGCCACCTTAAACTACTGTTTTCCATGCCGAGAATTCAGCTGGCACCAGATGGATCAGACTGAGCAGGTTCCAAAACCTCTTGGAGGCTCTTACCTTCTAATTTTCAAGTAAAATCAGTAAAAGGAAAGGAGAAAACTCGAAAGAGGCTCCTGCTCGCACTTAAATACGTGAACCCTAATACTCTCTCAGTCCTCAAAAAGAAACCTCGAGAAGCAGACTTGCTGAAGCAAAGCCACAGGGGTCTCTGAGGTTTCCCTGGTCGTAAGCCCCTGTCCTCCCTGGCTGAAGACAGCATCTCTCTCTGAGGTCACCACCTCCCTAACACCTTTGACCAGTACGCTGAGGTCCTTGAAAAAGCCTTTGTGATATCACTACCACACCCAACCAAACCCAAAAGTGCTCATGTCCTGCTGCTTGCCTGACACTTTGAAGGTTTGAGCTACGCTCTGTGGATCACACCACAAAATTCGTCTTCATTCTAGGAAGCAAGCTAGCTAGACAGTAAAACATCAGAGGCTGCTCCCAATACTACACTCAGTGTTTCCAAAATTTGTAGACGTTATGGCCACAAGAGACCTTTAGAGCATCTCATCTAAGCCCCTGCATATCATAGGCCTCCTGTATAGTACAATAGCTACTTTTTGGGCACACACATTCCAGAAAGGCATCTAGTCTTCATTCAATGACATCAAGAGATGGAGAATCCACCACTTTCCCTTTTAGTGAGTGCCACGGGGCTCCATTTCGCCTTCCACTAGCTCGCCATTTAGAGGGAGACAGAGCAGTACCTGCAGCAGGGAGCAGGAGATGCTGAAGGCATCAGAGGCGCAGCCCCTGCAGTGTCTCAGGCACCTGGCGCAAGTGGCGGATAATGCGGGTGCATCACTTTGGCCGTGACGTCCTCCTCCTGCAAGGGAACGAGAACCTGTCAGAGACTCAAACGCCCCGAGGAATCAGGGGGAATTAAGGGCACCTGGAACCAGCAGTATTTCCACTCAGCACCTGCCCACCACTGAGGGATGAATTCACCTCCTGAACCCCAGAATGGAGTCTTCTTGTCCTTTCTAGTAACCTCCAGTGCCAACCCCCCTCCTTCTAGGGTGAGCTCCTGCTTCCTCCCACTCAGTGTTCTTGACAGCTGTTCCACCTCCAAACCAAACCTCAAGTTATCAGAACCCTCTTGTCCACCCCCAACCAGGTTGGGCATGGAGGCGGCTCTAGCGGGGGGGCCGGAAGGAATTCTGCCAGAAGTGAAGAGGTTGAGGGGAGGTTGAGATCTTGCCCCAAGTCATCCCAGACACTAATGCTAAGCCACAGGATGGCAGCATCTTGTGTCAGTGGAGTCCAAGCACTATTTCAACCCCACAGTTTTAGAGGAACTTCCCACAAGGAGAGGTGAACAGAACCCCCAGCAATACACACAGAGACACACACACACACACTACTCCTGGTGGTGGGAGGGGAACAAGAGAAAGGACAAAAGAAGTAAGAGATGAAGAAAAAGGAAGGAGGGATGGAGGAAAAGGTAAAATGAAAAAGGACAAACGCTAATATCCCTAGTGATTCTACGGGATAAAATACAAGGGACGGAATAAAATTCTGCCACCTTGAACTAGTGTTTCCCATGCCTAGAATTCAGCTGGCACCAGATGGATCAGACTGTGGAGGTTCCAAAACCTCTTGGAGGCTCTTACCTTCTCAACAGGGAAGTCTGTTTTCATAGAATCATAGAATCATAGAATATCAGAGTTGGAAGGGACCTCAAGAAGTCATCTAGTCCAACCCCATGCTCAGAGCAGGACCAATTCCCAGCTAAATCATCCCAGCCAGGTCTTTGTCAAGCCGGGCCTTAAAAACCTCCAAGGAAGGAGACTCCATTTTTTTCCCCCCATCTTATATGGAACCAATCACCAGAGACCCCAACCATCGAAAAATCCCCAAATGTGCTTTGTTGCTTCTAACTAATTTCTAGTAAAATCAGTAAAAGGAAAGGAGAAAACTCGAAAGAGGCTCCTGCTCCCACTCACATATGTGAACCCTAATACTCTGTCAGTCCTCAAAGAGAGACCTCGAGAAGGAGACTTGCTGAAGCAAAACCACAGGGGTCTCTGAGGTTTCCCTGGCCCTGTGCTCCTGTCATGCCTGGCTCATGTCAGCATCTCTCTCTGAGGTCACCACCTCCCTAACACCTTTGAGCAATTCACCTCCTCAACCCCAGAATGGAGTCTTCTTGTCCTTTCTAGTAACCTCCAGTGCCAACCCCACTCCTTGTAGGATGAGCTCCTGCTACCTCCAGCTCAGTGCCCTTGAGAGCTGTTCCACCTCCAAACCACAGCTCAAGTTATCAGAACCCTCTTCTCCACCCCCACCCAGGTTGGGCAGGGAGGCGGATCTAGCTGGGGGGGCAGCAGGGATTCTGAAAGCAGAAAAGTGCGTTGCGGGGAGCCCCCCTTGAGACCTTGCCCCAAGTCATCGCAGACAGTAATGTTAAGCCACAGGTTGGGAGCATCTAGTGTCAGTGGAGTCCAAGCACTATTTCAACCTCACAGTATTGGATCAACTTTCCACAAGGGGAGGTGAAGAGCACCGCCAACAACACACACACACACACACACACACACACACACACACACACACACACACACACACTCCTGGTGGTGGGAGGGGAACAGGAGAAAGGACAAAAGAAGTAAGTGATGAAGAGAAAGGAAGGAGGGATGGAGGAAAAGGTAAAACGAAAAGGACAAAACCTAATGTCCCCAGTGATTCCACGGGACAAAATCCCAGGGAGGGAATAAAATTCTGCCACCTTGAGCTAGTGTTTTCCATGCCTAGAATTCAGCTGGCACCAGGTGGATCAGACTGAAAAGGTTACAAACCTCTCCGAGGCTCTTAACTTCTTAACAGGGACGTCTGTTTTCTAGTAAAATCAGTAAAGAGAAAGGAGAAATCTCGAAAGAGGCTCCTGCTCGCACTCACATACGTCAGCCCTAATACTCTCTCAGTCCTCAAAGAGAGACCTCGAGAAGGAGACTTGCTGAAGCAAAGCCACAGGGGTCTCTGAGGTTTCCCTGGCCCTGGGCCCCTGTCCTGCCTGGCTGATGTCAGCATCTCTCTCTGAGGTCACCACCTCCCTAACACATTTGACCAATAAGCTGACATCCTGCAAAAGGCCTTTGTGATGTCACTGCCACACCCAACCAAACCCTGAAGTGCTAATGTCCTGCTGCTGGCCTGACACTTTGAAGGTTTGAGGTTGTCATAACTATAAAGGGAAGGGTAACAGCTGTCCTGTGTACAGTACTATAAAATCCCTCCTGGCCAGAGACTCCAAAATCCTTTTCCCTCTAAAGGGTTAAGAAGCTCAGGTAACCTGGCTGGCATCTGACCTAAAGGACCAATAAGGGGACAAGATACTTTCAAATCTTGGGGAGGGGAAGGCTTTTGTTTGTGTTCTTTGTTTGTGTGGGTGTTCGCCCTCGGGACTGAGAGGGACCAGACATCAATCCAGGTTCTCCACATCTTTCTAAACAAGTCTCTCCTATTTCAAACAAGGCGTGTTAGTTTTCCTTTGTTTTCTCAACTTGTAAATGTACCTTTTACTAGAGTGTTTATCTTTGTTTGCTGTACTTTGAACCTAAGACTAGAGGGGAGTCCTCTGAGCTCTTTAAGTTTGATTACCCTGTAAGGTTAATTTCCATACTGATTTTACAGAGATGATTTTTACCTTTTTCTTTAATTAAAAGCCTTATTTTTAAGAACCTGATTGATTTTTCCTTGTTTTAAGATCCAAGGAGTTTGGATCTTGATTCACCAGGAGTTGGTGGGAGGAAGGAGGGGAATGGTTAATTTCTCCTTCTTTTAGATCCAAGGGGGTTGGATCTGTATTCACCAGAAGTTGGTGGGAGGAAGGAGGGGGGATAGTTAATTTCTCCTTGTTTTAAGATCCAAGGGGTTTGGATCTGTATTCACCAGGGAATTGGTGAAAGGTTTCTCAAGGCTACCCAGGGGAGGAAATTAGCCTTGGGATGGTGGTTAAGCTTAGAAGTTTTCATGCAGGCCCCTACATTTGTACCCTAAACTTCAAAGTGGGGATACAGCCTTGACACAGGTACTCTCTGTGGATCACCCCACTCAATGCGTCTTCATTCTAGGAAGCAAGTCGGCTAGACAGTAAAACATCAGAGGCTGCTCCCAATACTACACTCAGTGTTTCCAAAAGTAGGAGACTTTCTGGCCACAAGAGACCTTTAGAGCATCTCATCTAATCTCCTCCATATCATAGGCCTCCTGTATAGTACAATAGTTACTTTTTCGGCGCACACATTCCAGAAAGGCATCTAGTCTTCATTCAATGACATCAAGAGATGGAGAATCCACCACTTTCCCTTTTAGTGAGTGCCAGGGGGCTCCATTTCCCCTTCCACTAGCTCGCCATTTACAGGGAGACAGAGCAGTACCTGCAGCAGGGAGCGGGAATTGCTGAAGGCCTCAGAGGCGCAGCCCCTGCAGTGTCTCAGGCACCTGGCGCAAGTGGCGGATGATGCGGGTGCATCACTTTGGCCGTGACGTCCTCCTCCTGCAAGGGAACGAGAACCTGTCAGAGACTCAAACGCCCCGAGGAATCAGGGGGAATTAAGGGCACCTGGAACCAGCAGTATTTAAACTGACTACCTGCCCACCACTGAGGGATGAATTCACCTCCTGAACCCCAGAATGGAGTCTTCTTGTCCTTTCTAGTAACCTCCAGTGCCAACCCACCACCCTGTAGGGTGAGCTCCTGCTACCTCCCCCTCAGTACCCTTGACAGCTGTTCTACCTCCAAACCACAGCTCAAGTTATCAGAACCCTCTTCTCCATCCCAACCCAGGTTGCGCAGGGAGGCGGCCCTAGCAGGGGGGGCAGGAGGGATTCTGCCAGCAGTGAAGTGGGTTGCGGGGAAGTTGAGATCTTGCCCCAAGTTGTCCCAGACACTAATGCTAAGCCACAGGATGGCAGCATCTAGTGTCAGTGGAGTCCAAGCACTATTTGAACCCGACAGTTCTGGATCAACTTCCCACAAGTGGAGGTGAAGAGCACCCCCAGCAACACACACACCACTCCTGGAGGTGGGAGGGGAACAAGAGAAAGGACAAAAGAAGTAAGAGATAAAGAGAAAGGAAGGAGGGATGGAGGAAAAGGTAAAACGAAAAGGACAAACCCTAATGTCCCCAGTGATTCTACCAGACAAAATTACAGGGAGGGATTAAAATTCTGCCACCTTGAACTAGTGTTTTCCATGCCTGCCTAGAATTCAGCTGGCACCAGATGGATCAGACTGAGCAGGTTCCAAAACCTCTTGGAGGCTCTTACTTTCTAATTTTCACGTAAAATCAGTAAAAGGAAAGGAGAAAACTCGAAAGAGGCTCCTGCTCGCACTCACATACGTCAACCCTAACACTCTCTCAGTCCTCAAGAGAAACCTCGAGAAGGAGACTTGCTGAAGCAAAGCCACAGGGGTCTCTGAGGTTTCCCTGGCCATGCGCCCCTGTCCTGCCTCGCTGATGGCAGCATCTCTCTCTGAGGTTACCACCTCCCTAACACCTTTGACCAATATGCTGAGGTCCTGCAAAAGACCTTTGTGATATCACTGCCACCAATCAAACCCTTAAGTGCTAATGTCCTGCTGCTGGCCTGACACTATGAAGGTTTGAGCTACTCTCTGTGGATCACCCCACTCAATGCGTCTTCATTCTAGGAAGCAAGTGGGCTAGACAGTAAAACATCAGAGGCTGCTCCCAATGCTACACTCAGTGTTTCCAAAATTAGTAGACTTTATGGCCACAAGAGACCTTTAGAGCATCTAATCTAAGCCCCTGCATATCACAGGCTTCCTGTATCGTACAATAGTTACTCTTTAGGCACACACATTCCAGAAAGGCATCTAGTCTTCATTCAATGACATCAAGAGATGGAGAATCCACCACTTTCCCTTTTAGTGAGTGCCAGGGGGCTCCATTTCCCCTTCCACTAGCACCCCATTTACAGTGAGCCAGAGCAGTACCTGCAGCAGGGAGTGGGAGTTGCTGATGTCCACAGAGGCACAGCCCTTGCAGTGTCAACTTCCCACAAGGGGAGGTGAAGAGCACCCCCAGCAACAAACACACACACACCACTCCTGGTGGTGGGAGGGGAACAAGAGAAAGCAAGGAGGGATGGAGGAAAAGGTAAAACGAAAAAGACAAACCCTAATGTCCCCAGTGATTCTACGGCACAAAATCCAAGGGAGGGAATAAAATTCTGCCATCTTAAACTACTGTTTTCCATGCCTAGAATTCAGCTGGCACCACGTGGATCAGACTGAGCAGCTGCCAAAACCTCTTGGAGGCTCTTACCTTCTAAACAGGGACGTCTGTTTTCTAGTAAAATCAGTAAAAGGAAAGGAGAAAACTCGAAAGAGGCTCCTGCACGCACTCACGTACGTGAACCCTAATACTCTCTCAGTCCTCAAAGAAAGACCCCGAGAAGGAGACTTGCTGAAGCAAAGCCACAGGGTCTCTGAGGTTTCCCTGGCCCTGTGCTCCTGTCCTGCCAGGCTGATGTCAGCATCTCTCTCTGAGGTCACCACCTCCCTAACACATTTGACCAATAAGCTGACATCCTGCAAAAGGCCTTTGTGATGTCACTGCCACACCCAACCAAACCCTGAAGTGCTAATGTCCTGCTGCTGGCCTGAACTTTGAAGCTTTGAGGTTGTCATAACTATAAAGGGAAGGGTAACAGCTGTCCTGTGTACAGTACTATAAAATCCTCCTGGCCAGAGACTCCAAAATCCTTTTCCCTCTAAAGGGTTAAGAAGCTCAGGTAACCTGGCTGACATCTGACCTAAAGGACCAATAAGGGGACAAGATACTTTCAAATCTTGGGGAGGGGAAGGCTTTTGTTTGTGTTCTTTGTTTGTGTGGGTGTTCGCCCTCGGGACTGAGAGGGACCAGACATCAATCCAGGTTCTCCACATCTTTCTAAACAAGTCTCTCCTATTTCAAACAAGGCGTGTTAGTTTTCCTTTGTTTTCTCAATTTGTAAATGTACCTTTTACTAGAGTGTTTATCTTTGTTTGCTGTACTTTGAACCTAAGACTAGAGGGGAGTCCTCTGAGCTCTTTAAGTTTGATTACCCTGTAAGGTTAATTTCCATACTGATTTTACAGAGATGATTTTTACCTTTTTCTTTAATTAAAAGCCTTATTTTTAAGAACCTGATTGATTTTTCCTTGTTTTAAGATCCAAGGAGTTTGGATCTTGATTCACCAGGAGTTGGTGGGAGGAAGGAGGGGAATGGTTAATTTCTCCTTCTTTTAGATCCAAGGGGGTTGGATCTGTATTCACCAGGGAATTGGTGAAAGGTTTCTCAAGGCTACCCAGGGGAGGAAATTAGCCTTGGGATGGTGGTTAAGCTTAGAAGTTTTCATGCAGGCCCCTACATTTGTACCCTAAACTTCAAAGTGGGGATACAGCCTTGACACAGGTACTCTCTGTGGATCACCCCACTCAATGCGTCTTCATTCTAGGAAGCAAGCCGGCTAGACAGTAAAACATCACAGGCTGCTCCCAATTCTACACTCAGTGTTTCCAAAATTTGTAGACTTTATGGCCACAAGAGACCTTTAGAGCATCTCATCTAAGCCCCTGCATATCATAGGCCTCCTGTATAGTACAATAGTTACTTTTTGGGCACACACATTCCAGAAAGGCATCTAGTCTTCATTCAATGACATTAAGAGATGGAGAATCCACCACTTTCCCTTTCACTGAGTGCCAGGGGGCTCCATTTCCCCTTCCACTAGCTCGCCATTTACAGGGAGACAGAGCAGTACCTGCAGCAGGGAGCGGGAGTTGCTGAAGGCCTCAGAGGCGCAGCCCCTGCAGTGTCTCAGGCACCTGGCGCAAGTGGCGGATGATGCGGGTGCATCACTTTGGCCGTGACGTCCTCCTCCTGCAAGGGAACGAGAACCTGTCAGAGACTCAAATGCCCCGAGGAATCAGGGGCAATTAAGAACACCTGGAACCAGCAGTATTTACACCCAGCACCTGCCCACCACTGAGGGATGAATTCACCTCCTGAACCCCAGAATGGAGTCGTCTTCTCCTTTCTAGTAATCTCCAGTGCCAACCCCCGTCCTTGTAGGGTGAGCTCCTGCTACCTCCCCCTCAGTGCCCTTGACAGCTGTTCCACCTCCAAACCACAGCTCAAGTTATCAGAACCCTCTTCTCCACCCCCACCCAGGTTGGGCAGGGAGGTGGCTCTAGCAGGGGGGGCAGGTGGGATTCTGGCAGCAGTGAAGTGGGTTGCGGGGAGGTTGAGATCTTGCCCCAAGTCATCCCAGACACTAATGCTAAACCACACGATGGCAGCATCTAGTGTCAGTGGAGTCCAAGCACTATTTCAACCATACAGTTTTGGATCAACTCCCAACAAGGGGAGGTGAAGAGCACACACACACACACACACACACACACACACACACACACACACACACACACACACACACACACACACACACACACACACACACACACACACACACATATACCACTCCTGGTGGTGGGAGGGGAACAAGAGAAAGGACAAAAGAAGTAAGAGATAAAGAGAAAGGAAGGAGGGATGGAGGAAAAGGTAAAACGAAAAGGACAAACCCTAATGTCCCCAGTGATTCTACCAGACAATATTACAGGGAGGGATTAAAATTCTGCCACCTTGAACTAGTGTTTTCCATGCCTAGAATTCAGCTGGCACCAGATGGATCAGACTGAGCAGGTTCCAAAACCTCTTGGAGGCTCTTGCTTTCTAAACAGGGATGTCTGTTTTCTAGTAAAATCAGTAAAAGGAAAGGAGACAACTCGAAAGAGGCTCCTGCTCTCACTCAAATACGTGAATCCTAATACTCTCTTTCCTCAAGAGAAACCTCGAGAAGGAGACTTGCTGAAGCAAAGCCACAGGGGTCTCTGAGGTTTCCCTGGCCATACGCCCCTGTCCTGCCTCGCTGATGGCAGCATCTCTCTCTGAGGTTACCACCTCCCTAACACCTTTGACCAATATGCTGAGGTCCTGCAAAAGACCTTTGTGATATCACTGCCACCAATCAAACCCTTAAGTGCTAATGTCCTGCTGCTGGCCTGACACTTTGAAGGTTTCAGCTACTCTCTGTGGATCACCCCACTCAATGCGTCTTCATTCTAGGAAGCAAGTGGGCTAGACAGTAAAACATCAGAGGCTGCTCCCAATGCTACACTCAGTGTTTCCAAAATTAGTAGACTTTATGGCCACAAGGGACGTTTAGAGCATCTAATCTAAGCCCCTGCATATCATAGGCTTCCTGTATAGTACAATAGTTACTCTTTGGGCACACACATTCCAGAAAGGCATCTAGTCTTCATTCAATGACATCAAGAGATGGAGAATCCACCACTTTCCCTTTTAGTGAGGGCCAGGGGGTTCCATTTCCCCTTCTACTAGCACCCCATTTACAGTGAGCCAGAGCAGTACCTGCAGCAGGGAGTGGGAGTTGCTGATGTCCACAGAGGCACAGCCCTTGCAGTGTCAACTTCCCACAAGGGGAGGTGAAGAGCACCCCCAGCAACACACACACACACACACACCACTCCTGGTGGTGGGAGGGGAACAAGAGAAAGCAAGGAGGGATGGAGGAAAAGGTAAAACAAAAAGGACAAACCCTAATGTCCCCAGTGATTCTACGGCACAAAATCCCAGTTGGGCTATAAAATTCTGCCACCTTGAACTAGTGTTTTCCATGCCTAGAATTCAGCTGACACCAGATGGATCAGACTGCAGACTGAGCAGGTTAAAAACCTCTCCAAGGTTCTTACCTTCTCAACAGGCACGTCTGTTTTCTAGTAAAATCAATAAAAGGAGAAACTCGAAAGAGGTTCCTCCTCGCACTCACATACTTGAACCCTAATACTCTCTGAGCCCTAAAAAGGGAGACCTCGAGAAGGAGACTTGCTAAAGCAAAGCCAAAGGGGTCTCTGAGGTTTCCCTGGCCCTGCGCTCCTGTCCTGCCTGGCTGATGTCAGCATCTCTCTCTCAGGTAACCACCTCCCTAACACCTTTGACCCATAGGCTGAGGTCCAGGATAAGGCCTTTGTGATATCACTGCCACACCCAACCAAACCCTAAAGTGCTAATGTCCTGCTACTGGCCTGACACTTCGAAGGTTTGAGCTACTCTCTGTGGATCACCCCACTCAATGCATCCTCATTCTAGGAAGCAAGCGGGCTAGACAGTAAAACATCAGAGGCTGCTCCCAATGCTACACTCAGTGTTTCCAAAATTAGTAGTCTTTATAGTCAGAAGAGACCTTTAGAGCATCTAATCTAACCCGCTGCGTATCATAGGCTTACTGTATAGTACAATAGTTACTTTTTGGGCACACACATTCCAGAAAGGCATCTAGTCTTCATTCAATGACATCAAGAGATGGAGAATCCACCACTTTCCCTTTTAGTGAGGGCCAGGGGGTTCCATTTCCCCTTCTACTAGCACCCCATTTACAGTGAGCCAGAGCAGTACCTGCAGCAGGGAGCGGGAGTTGCTGAAGGCCTCAGAGGAACAGCCCCTGCAGTGTCTCAGGCACCTGGCGCAAGTGCCGGATGATGCGGAGCTGGTGCATCACTTTGGCCGTGACGTCCTCCTGCTGCAAGGGAATGAGAACCTGTCAGAGACTCAAAGGCCCCGAGGAATCAGGGGGAATTAAGGGCACCTGGAACCAGCAGTATTACCACCCACCACCTGCCCACCGCTGAGGGATGAATTCACCTCCTGAACCCCAGAATGGAGTCTTCTTGTCCTTTCTAGTATCCTCCAGTGCCAACCCCCGTCCTTGTAGGATTAGCTCCTGCTACCTCCCCCTCAGTGTTCTTCACAGCTGTTCCACCTCCAAACCAAACCTCAAGTTATCAGAACCCTCTTCTGCACCCCCAACCAGGTTGGGCATCGAGGCGGCTCTAGCGGGGGGGCAGGAGGGATTCTGCCAGAAGTGAAGTGGGTTGAGGGGAGTTTGAGATCTTGCCCCAAGTCATCCCAGACACTAATGCTAAGCCACAGGATGGCAGCATCTAGTGTCAGTGGAGTCCAAGCACTATTTCAACCATACAGGTTTGGATGAACTCCCCACAAAGGGAGGTGAAGAGCACCCCCAGCAACACACAAACACACACAGACACACAAACCACTCCCGGTGGTGGGAGGGGAACAGGAGAAAGGACAAAAGAAGTAAGAGATGAAGAGAAAGGAAGGGGGGATGGAGGAAAAGGTAAAACGAAAAGGACAAACCCTAAAGTCCCCAGTGATTCTACGGGACAAAATCCCAGGGAGGGAATAAAATTCTGCCATCTTAAACTACTGTTTTCCATGCCTAGAATTCAGCTGGCACCAGATGGATCAGACTGAGCAGGTTCCAAAACCTCTTGGAGGCTCTTACCTTCTAAATAGGGACGTCTGTTTTCTAGTAAAATCCGTCAAAGGAAAGGAGAAAACTCGAAAGAGGCTCCTGCTCACACTCACATACGTCAACCCTAACACTCTCTCAGTCCTCAAAGAGAGACCTCGAGAAGGAGACTTGCTGAAGCAAAGCCACAGGGGTCTCTGAGGTTTCCCTGGCCCTGTGCTCCTGTCCTGCCAGGCTGATGTCAGCATCTCTCTCGGAGGTCACCACCTCCCTAACACCTTTGACCAATAGGCTGACGTCCTGCAAAAGGCCTTTGTGATATCACTGCCACACCCACCCTTCCCCGGAAGTGCTAATGTCCTGCTGCTGGCCTGACACTTTGAAGGTTTCAGCTACTCTCTGTGGATCACCCCACTCAATGCCTGTTCATTCTAGGAAGCAAGCCGGCTAGACGGTAAAACATCAGAGGCTGCTCCCAATGCTACACTCAGTGTTTCCAAAATTAGGGGACTTTATGGCCAGAAGAGACCTTTAGAGCATCTCATCTAACCCCTTGCATACCATAGGCTTGCTGTATAGTACAATAGTTACTTTTTGGGCACACACATTCCAGAAAGGCATCTAGTCTTCCTTCAATGACATCAAGAGATGGAGAATCCACCACTTTCCCTTTTAGTGAGTGCCAGGGGGCTCCATTTCCCCTTCCACTAGCTCCCCATTTACAGTGAGCCAGAGCAGTACCTGCAGCAGGGAGCGGGAGTTGCTGATGGCCTCAGAGGCACAGCCCCTGCAGTGTCTCAGGAATCTGGCGCAAGTGCCGGATGATGCGGAGCTGGTGCATCACTTTTGGCCGTGACGTCCTCCTGCTGCAAGGGAACGAGAACCTGTCAGAGACTCAAACGCCCCGAGGAATCAGCGGGAATTAAGGGCACCTGGAACCAGCACTACTTCCACCCATCACCTGCCCACCACTGAGGGATAAATTCACCTCCTGAACCCCAGAATGGAGTCTTTTTGTCCTTTCTAGTAACCTCCAGTGCCAACCCCCCTCCTTGAAGGATGAGCTCCTGCTATCTCCCCCTCAGTGCCCTTGACAGCTGTTCCACCTCCAAACCACAGCTCAAGTTATTAGTACCTTTGGACACAGACTGGCTAACCTAGTGAGGAGGGCTTTAAACTAGGTTCGACGGGGACAGGTGAGCAAAGCCCACAGGTAAGTGGGGAACATGGAGACCGGGGAGATGGGTCAAAAACGAGAGGGAGTGTGGGCTATATTGTCAGAGGGAAAGGAGGGTCAGGACAAAACTGGGAGGAAAGATCAAACCAGTATCTTAGATGTCTATATACAAATGCGAGAAGTATGGGGAATAAGCAGGAAGAACTGGAAGTGCTAATAAATAAATACAACTATGACATTGTTGGCATCACTGAAACTTGGTGGGATAATACACATGATTGGAATGTTGGTGTGGATGGGTACACCTTGCTCAGGAAGGATAGACAGGGGAAAAAGGGAGGAGGTGTTGCCTTGTATATTAAAAATGTACACACTTGGACTGAGGTAGAGATGGACATAGGAGACGGAAGTGTTGAGAGTCTCTGGGTTAGGCTAAAAGGGGTAAAAAACAAGGGAGATGTCATGCTAGGAGTCTACTACAGGCCACCTAACCAGGTGGAAGAGGTGGATGAGGCTTTTTTTAAGCAGCTAACAAAATCATCCAAAGCCCAAGATTTGGTGGTGATGGGGGACTTCAACTATCCAGATATATGTTGGGAAAATAACACAGCGGGGCACAGACTATCCAACAAATTCCTGGACTGCATTGGAGACAACTTTTTATTTCAGAAGGTTGAAAAAGCTACTAGGGGGGAAGCTGTTCTAGACTTGATTTTAACAAATAGGGAGGAACTCGATGAGAATTTGAAAGTAGAAGGCAGCCTGGGTGAAAGTGATCATGAAATCATAGAGTTTGTAATTCTAAGGAAGGGTAGAAGGGAGAACAGCAAAATAGAGACAATGGATTTCAGGAAGGCAGATTTTGGTAAGCTCAGAGAGCTGATAGGTAAGGTCCCATGGGAATCAAGACTGAGGGGAAAAACAACTGAGGAGAGTTGGCAGTTTTTCAAAGGGACACTATTAAGGGCCCAAAAGCAAGCTATTCCGCTGGTTAGGAAAGATAGAAAATGTGGCAAAAGACCACCTTGGCTTAACCATGAGATCTTGCATGATCTAAAAAATAAAAAGGAGTCATATAAAAAATGGAAACTGGGACAGATTACAAAGGATGAATATAGGCAAACAACACAGGAATGCAGGGGCAAGATTAGAAAGGCAAAGGCACAAAATGAGCTCAAACTAGCTACGGGAATAAAGGGAAACAAGAAGACTTTTTATCAATACATTAGAAGCAAGAGGAAGACCAAAGACAGGGTAGGCCCACTGCTTAGTGAAGAGGGAGAAACAGTAACAGGAAACTTGGAAATGGCGGAGATGCTTAATGACTTCTTTGTTTCGGTCTTCACCGAGAAGTCTGAAGGAATGCCTAACATAGTGAATGCTAATGGGAAGGGGGTAGGTTTAGCAGATAAAATAAAAAAAGAACAAGTTAAAAATCACTTAGAAAAGTTAGATGCCTGCAAGTCACCCGGGCCTGATGAAATGCATCCTAGAATACTCAAGGAGCTAATAGAGGAGGTATCTGAGCCTCTAGCTATTATCTTTGGAAAATCATGGGAGACGGGAGAGATTCCAGAAGACTGGAAAAGGGCAAATATAGTGCCCATCTATAAAAAGGGAAATAAAAACAACCCAGGAAACTACAGACCCCAGTGAGTTTAACTTCTGTGCCAGGGAAGATAATGGAGCAAGTAATTAAGGAAATCATCTGCAAACACTTGGAAGGTGGTAAGGTGATAGGGAACAGCCAGCATGGATTTGTGAAGAACAAATCATGTCAAACCAATCTGATAGCTTTCTTTGATAGGATAACGAGCCTTGTGGATAAGGGTGAGGCTGTGGATGTGGTATACCTAGACTTTAGTAAGGCATTTGATACGGTCTCGCATGATATTCTTATTGATAAACTAGGCAAATACAATTTAGATGGGGCTACTATAAGGTGGGTGCATAACTGGCTGGATAACCGTACTCAGAGAGTTGTTATTAATAGTTCCCAATCCTGCTGGAAAGCCATAACGAGTGGGGTATCGCAGGGGTCTGTTTTGGGACCGGCGCTGTTCAATATCTTCATCAACGACTTAGATATTGGCATAGAAAGTACGCTTATTAAGTTTGCGGATGATACCAAACTGGGAGGGATTGCAACTGCTTTGGAGGACAGGGTGACAGATAATTCAAAATGATCTGGACAAATTGGAGAAATGGTCTGAGTTAAACAGGATGAAGTTTAACAAAGACAAATGCAAAGTGCTCCACTTAGGAAGGAACAATCAGTTTCACACATACAGAATGGGAAGAGACTGTCTAGGAAGGAGTACGGCAGAAAGGGATCTAGGGGTTATAGTGGACCACAAGCTAAATATGAGTCAACAGTGTGATGCTGTTGCAAAAAAAGCAAACCTGATTCTGGGATGTATTAACAGGTGTGTTGTGAGCAAGACACGAGAAGTCATTCTTCCGCTCTACTCTGCTCTGGTTAGGCCTCAGCTGGAGTATTGTGTCCAGTTCTGGGCACCGCATTTTAAAAAAGATGTGGAGAAATTGGAAAGGGTCCAGAGAAGAGAAACAAGAATGATTAAAGGTCTTGAGAACATGACCTATGAAGGAAGGCTGAAAGAATTGGCTTTGTTTAGTTTGGAAAAGAGAAGACTGAGAGGAGACATGATAGCAGTTTTCAGGTATTTAAAAGGGTGTCATAAGGAGGAGGGAGAAAACTTGTTCACCTTAGCCTCTAAGGATAGAACCAGAAGCAATGGGTTTAAAGTGCAGCAAGGGAGGTCTAGGTTGGACATTAGGAAAAAGTTCCTAACTGTCAGGGTGGTTAAACATTGGAATAAATTGCCGAGGGAGGTTGTGGAATCTCCATCTCTTGAGATATTTAAGAGTAGGTTAGATAAATGTCTATCAGGGATGGTCTAGATGGTATTTGGTACTGCCACGCGGGCAGGGGACTGGACTCGATGACCTCTCGAGGTCCCTTCCAGTCCGATAATCTATGAATGTATGAAAAAAACACTGTTCTCCACCCCCACCCAGGTTGGCCAGGGAGGTGGCTCTAGCAGGGGGGGCAGGAGGGATTCTGGCAGCAGTGAAGTGGGTTGCGGGGAACTTGAGATCTTGACCCAAGTCATCCCAGACACTAATGCTAAGCCACAGGATGGCAGCATCTAGTGTTAGTGGAGTCCAAGCACTATTTCAACCACACAGGTTTGGATGAACTCCCCACAAAGGGAGGTGAAGATCACCCCCAGCAACACACAAACACACACACACACAAACCACTCCCGGTGGTGGGAGGGGAACAGGAGAAAGGACAAAAGAAGTAAGAGATGAAGAGAAAGGAAGGAGGGAGGGAGGAAAAGGTAAAACGAAAAGGACAAACACTAATGTCCCCAGTGATTCTACGGGACAAAATCACAGGGAGGGAATAAAATTCTGCCACCTTGAACTAGTGTTTTCCATGCTTAGAATTCAGCTGGCACCAGGTGGATCAGACTGAACAGGATACAAACCTCTCCGAGGCACTTACTTTCCTCAAAGAGAGACCTCAAGGAGGAGACTTGCTGAAGCAAAGCCAGAGGGGTCTCTGAGGTTTCCCTGGCCCTCATGTCAGCATCTCTCTCTGATGTCAGCATCTCTCTCTGAGGTCACCACCTCCCTAACACATTTGACCAATAAGCGGACGTCCTGCAAAAGGCCTTTGTGATGTCACTGCCACACCCAACCAAACCCTGAAGTGCTAATGTCCTCCTGCTGGCCTGACACTTTGAAGGTTTGAGCTACTCTGTGTGAATCACCCCACTCAATGGGTCTTCATTCTAGGAAGCAAGCCGGCTAGACAATAAAACATCAGAGGCTGCTCCCAATGCTACACTCCGTGTTTCCAAAATTACTACACTTTATGGCCAGAAGAGACCTTTTGAGCATCTAATCTAAGCCCCTGCATATCATGGGCTTCCTGTATAGTCCAATAGTTACTTTTTGGGTACAAACATTCCAGAAAGGTATCTAGTCTAAATTAAATGACATTAAGAGATGGAGAATCCATCACTTTCCCTTTTAGTGAGTGCCAGGGGGCTCCATTTCCCCTTCCACTAGCTCCCCATTTACAGTGAGCCAGAGCAGTACCTGCAGCAGGGAGCGGGAGTTCCTGAAGGCCTCAGAGGCGCAGCCCCTGCAGTGTCTCAGGCACGTGGCGTAAGTGCAGGATGATGCGGAGCTGGTGCATCATTTTGGCCGTGACGTCCTCCTGCTGCAAGGGAATGAGAACCTGTCAGAGACTCAAACGCCCCGAGGAATCAGGGGGAATTAAGGGAACCTGGAACCAGCAGTATTTCCACCCAGCACCTGCCCATCAATGAGAGATGAATTCACCTCCTGAACCCCAAAATGGAGTCTTCTTGTCCTTTCTAGAAACCTCCAGAGCCAACCCCCCTCCTTGTAGGGTGAGCTCCTGCTACCTCCTGCTCAGTGCCCTTCACAGATATTCCACCTCCAAACCACAGCTCAAGTCATCAGAACCCTCTTCTCCACCCCGACACAGGTTGGGCTGGGAGGCGGCTCTAACAGGGTGTGCAGGAGGGATTCTGACAGCAGTGAAGTGGGTTGCAGGGAGGTTGAGATCTTGACCCAAGTCATCCCAGACACTAATGCTAAGTCACACAATGGCAGCATCTACTGTCAGTGGGGTCCAAGCACTATTTCAACCCCACAGTTTTGGATCAACTCCCCACAAGGGGAGGAGAAGAGAACCATCAGCACCACACACACACACACACACACACACACACACACCACTCCTGGTGGTGTGAGGGGAACAAGAGAAAGGACAAAAGAAGTAAGAGATGAAGAGAAAGGAAGGAGGGATGGAGGAAAAGGGAAAAGGAAAAGGACAAACCCTAATGTCCCCATGTCGGACATCAGGAATGGTAACATACATAAGCCAGTATGTGAACACTTCAATCTCCCTGGTCATTCTATTACAGATTTAAAAGTCACTATCATTGAACAAAAAAAACTTCAGAAACAGACTTCAAAGAGAAACAGCAGAACTAAAATTCATTTGCAAATTCAACACCATTAATCTGGGCTTGAATAGGGACTGGGAGTGGCTGGCTCACTACAGAAGCAGCTTTTCCTCTCCTGGAATTGACACCTCCTCATCTATTATTGGGAGTGGACTACATCCACCCTGATTTTTGAATTGGCCCTGTCAACACTGGTTCTCCACTTGTGAAGTAAATCCCTGCTCTCCATGTGTCAGTATATAATGCCTGCATCTGTAACTTTCACTCTATGCATCCGAAGAAGTGAGGTTTTTACTCACGAAAGCTTATGCCCAAATAAATCTGTTAGTCTTTAAGGTGCCACCAGACTCCTTGTTGTTTTTGTAGATACAGACTAACATGGCTACCCCCTGATACTTGACACCATGCAAGGCACTAAATTTAGCCGTATGGAGTGGAAATCCATCAACCTCAACAAAAAACTTGCACAGATACAGACAGACATCATCTTCCTCTCCAAATGCAAACAGATGGACATCATACCAAAAGGACGGAAGGTAAAAAATCCATTGCAATCAACATACTACACTGAGTATGGTGAGAGATTGTGCCACACACTCTCTCAAAGAAACTGAGGAACCACCTGATCAGCATCCTGTACAGCAGACAGGAGAAGATCAAGAATGAGCTCTCAGAACTGGAGACTCTCATACAATACCAGCCTTCTACACAAACTTCCACGTGGCTGGACTTTACAAAAATGAGACAAGCCATTTACAATGCACACTTCACTTCTCTACAGAGGAAAAAGGACTGTAAGTTATCTAAACTAATACCTGCCACTAGGGGCTATAACAATGGTACCCTCAACTCATCTAACAACATTGTCAATCTTTCCAACCACACGCTTAGCCCAGCAGAAGAGTCTGTCCTATCTCGGGGACTCTCTTTCTGTCCCACCGTCCCCACGAACATGATACAGTTCTGCGGTGATCTGGAAGCCTACTTTCCTCGTCTCCGACTCAAGGAATATTTTCAACGCACCACTGAACAGTGCACTGACCCACAGGAACCCTCCTACCAACACTACAAAAAGAAGAATTCTGCGTGGACTCCTCCTGACGGTCGAAATGACAGACTGGACCTCTACATAGAGTGTTTCCGCAGACGTGCACAGGCTGAAATTGTGGACAAACAACATCACTTGTCCCATAACCTCAGCCGTACAGAACGCAATGCCATCCACAGCCTTGGAAACAACTCTGACATTATCATCAAAGGGGCTGACAAAGGAGGTGCTGTAGTCATAATGAACAGGTCAGATTATGAACAGGAGGCTGCCAGGCAACTCTCCAAGACCACATTCTACAGGCCACTATCCTCTGATCCCACTGAGGAATACCAAAAGAAACTACACCATCTGCTCAAGAAACTCCCAGCTACAGTACGGGAACAAATCTACATGGACACACCCCCAGAACCCCGACCAGGGGTATTCTATCTGCTACCCAAGATCCATAAACCCGGAAACCCTGGACGCCCCATCATCTCAGGCATTGGCACTCTGACGGCAGGATTATCTGGCTATTTGGCCTCTCTCCTCAGGCCCTATGCTACCAGCACTCCCAGCTATCTTCGAGACACCACCAACTTCCTGAGGAAACTACAATGCATTGATGTTCTTCCTGGAAACACCATCCTGGCCACCATGCATGTAGAAGCACTTTATACCAATATTCTACATGAGGATGGACTACAAGCTGTCAGGAACAGTATCCCTGATGAGGCCACAGCAAGCCTGGTGGCTGAGCTTTGTGACTTTGTCCTCACCCACAACCACTTCAGATTTGGGGACAACTTATACCTTCAAGTCAGTGGCACTGCTATGGGTACTCGCATGGCCCCACAGTATGCCAACATTTTTATGGCTGACTTAGAACAACGCTTCCTCAGCTCTCGTCCCCTAGTGCCCCTCCTCTACTTGCCCTACATTGACGACATCTTCATCATATGGACCCACGGAAAGGAGGCCCTTGAAGAATTCCACCTGGACTTCAACAATTTCCACCCCACCATCAACCTCAGCCTGGACCAGTCCACACAAGAGATCCACTTCCTGGACACTACAGTACAAATAAGTGATGGTCACATAAACACCACCCTATACCGGAAACCTACTGACCGCTATACGTACCTACATGCCTCCGGCTTCCATCCAAGACACATCACACGATCCATTGTCTACAGCCAAGCCCTAAGATACAACCGAATTTGCTCCAACCCCTCAGACAGAGACAAACACCTACAAGATCTTTATCAAGCATTCGTAAAACTACAATACCCACCTGGGGAAGTGAGGAAACAGATTGACAGAGCAAGACGGGTACCCAGAAATCACCTACTACAGGACAGGCCCAACAAGGACAATAACAGAACACCACTGGCCATCACATACAGCCCCCAGCTAAAACCTCTCCAGCGCATTATCCACGATCTACAACCTATCCTGGAAAATGATCCCTTACTCTCACAGACCTTGGGAGGCAGGCCAGTCCTCGCTTACAGACAACCCCCCAACCTGAAGCAAATACTCACCAGCAACTACACACCACACCACAGAAACACCAACCCAGGAACCTATCCCCGTAGCAAACCTCGTTGCCTACTCTGTCCCCATATCTACTCTGGCAACAGCATCAGAGGACCCAACCACATCAGCCACACCATCAGGGACTCATTCACCTGCACATCCACTAATGTCATATATGCCATCATGTGCCAGCAATGCCCCTCTCCCATGTACATTGGCCAAACCGGACAGTCCCTCCGCAAAAGAATAAATGGACACAAATCGGACATCAGGAGTGGTAACATACATAAGCCAGTAAGTGAACACTTCAATCTCCCTGGTCATTCTATTACAGATTTAAAAGTCACTATCATTGAACAAAAAAACTTCAGAAACAGACTTCAAAGAGAAACAGCAGAACTAAAATTCATTTGCAAATTCAACACCATTAATCTGGGCTTGAATAGGGACTGGGAGTGGCTGGCTCACTACAGAAGCAGCTTTTCCTCTCCTGGAATTGACACCTCCTCATCTATTATTTGGAGTGGACTACATCCACCCTGATTTTTGAATTGGCCCTGTCAACACTGGTTCTCCACTTGTGAAGTAACTCCCTGCTCTCCATGTGTCAGTATATAATGCCTGCATCTGTAACTTTCACTCTATGCATCCGAAGAAGTGAGGTTTTTACTCACGAAAGCTTATGCCCAAATAAATCTGTTAGTCTTTAAGGTGCCACCAGACTCCTTGTTGTTTTCCTAATATCCCCAGTGATTCTACGGGACAAAATCCCAGGGAGGGAATAAAATTCTGCCACCTTAAACTAGTGTTTTCCATGCCTAGAATTCAGATGGCACCAGGTGGATCAGACTGAACAGGTTACAAACCTCTCTGAGGCACTTACTTTCTCAGCAGGGACTTCTGTTTTCTAGTAAAATGGGTAAAAGGAAAGGAGAAAACTCGAAAGAGGCTCCTGCTCACACTCACATATGTGAACCCTAATACTCTCTCAGTCCTCAAAGAGAGCTCGAGAAGGAGACTTGCTGAAGCAAAGCCACAGGGGTCTCTGAGGTTTCCCTGGCCCTGCGCCCCTGTTTTGCCTGGCTGATGTGAGCATCTCTCTCTGAGGTCACCACCTCCCTAACAACTTTGACCAATAGGCTGAGCTCCTGCAAAAGGCCTTTGTGATGTCACTGCCACACCCACCCATCCCCTGAAGTGCTAATATCCTGCTGCTGGCCTGACACTTTGGAGGTTTGAGCTACTCTCTGTGGATCACCCCACTCAATGCGTCTTCATTCTAGGAAGCAAGCCGGTTAGACAGTAAAACATTAGAGGCTGCTCCCAATGCTGCACTCAGTGTTTCCAAAATTAATACACTTTATGGCCAGAAGAGACCTTTAGAGCATCTCATCTAACCCCCTGCATATCATAGGCTTCCTGTATAGGACAATAGTTACTTTTTGGGCACAAACATTCCAGAAAGGCATCTAGTTTCATTCAATGACTTCAAGAGATGGAGAATCCACCACTTTCCCTTTCACTGAGTGCCAGGGGGCTCCATTTCCCCTTCCACTAGCTCCCCATTTACAGTGAGCCAGAGCAGTACCTGCAACAGAGAGCGGGAGTTGCTGAAGGCCTCAGAGGCACAACCCCTGCAGTGTCTCAGGCACCTGGCGCAAGTGATGGATGATGCGGAGCTGGTGCCTCACTTTGGCCGTGACGCCCTCCTGCTGCAAGGGAATGAGAACCTGTCAGACTCAAAAGCCCCGAGGAATCAGGGGGAATTAAGGGCACCTGGAACCAGCAGTATTTCCACTCAGCACCTGCCCAACACTGAGGGATGAATTCACCTCCTGAATCCCAGAATGGAGTCTTCTTGTCCTTTCTAGTAACCTCCAGTGCCAATCCCCCTCCTTCTAGGGTGAGCTCCTGCTACCTCCCCCTCAGTGTCCTTGACAGCTGTTCCACCTCCAAACCACAGCTTAAGTCATCAGAAACCTCTTCTAGACCCCCACCAAGGTTGGGCTGGGAGGCGGGTCTAGCAGTGGGGGCAGGAGGGATTCTGGCAGCAGTGAAGTGGGTTGCGGGGAGGTTGAGATCTTGCCCAAGTCATCCGAGACACTAACGCTAAGCCACAGGATGGCAGCATCTAGTGTCTGTGGAGTCCAAGCACTATTTCAACCCCACAATTTGGATGAACTTCCCACAAGAGGAGGTGAAGATCATCCCCAGCAACACACACACACACACACACACACACACACACACACACACACACACACACACCCACCCCACTCCTGGTGGTGGGAGGGGAACAGGAGAAAGGACAAAAGAAGTAAGAGATGAAGAGAAAGGAAGGAGGGATGGTGGAAAAGGTAAAACGAAAAGGACAAACCCTAATGTCCCCAGTGATTCCACGGGACAAAATCCCGTGTGGACTACAAAATTCTGTCACCTTGAACTAGTGTTTTCCATGCCTAGAATTCAACGGGCACCAGATGGATCAGACTGAGCAGGTTCAAAAACCTCTTGGAGGCTCTTACCTTCTAAACAGGGACGTCTGTTTTCTAGTAAAATCAGTAAAAGGGAAGGAGAAAACTCGAAAGAGGCTCCTGCTCTCACTCACATACGTGAACCCTAATACTCTCTCAGTCCTCAAAGAGAGACCTCGAGAAGGAGACTTGCTAAAGCAAAGCCACAGGGGTCTCTGAGGTTTCCCTGGCCCTGCGCCCCTGACTGATGTCAGCATCTCTCTCTGAGGTCACCACCTCCCTAACACCTTTGACCAATACGCTGAGATACTGCATGTAGCGGGGCGGCCTGGCTCCCAGGCGCCCCAGGAAGTCAAGGCCACCGCGGCCTGTCCCCACCCCCCGGAAGTCAAGGGGCGGGACAGGAAGTATAAAGGCCAAGCCACAGCGCTCAGTAGCTGGCCGGCAGCGGGAGAGGACAGACGCTGGTGCCCGAGCTCCCGCGGACCTGAGCCTGCCGAGAGCCCGGTATCCTGAGGAACGGTCGGAGCTTCCCCCCGCCAAGGGCCCAGAGGGAGTGACAGACCTACCTGCTGCTCGGGGCCCGGAGCAGCCCATGATCTGCGACCCAGCAGACGGAACTCAGGAGGAACAGGTACCCATTGGAGGAGGAGATGGGAAGTGGCCCGGGGATAGCAGACCCCGAACCCATGTCAGTGTGTTGCGGTCAGGATCCCCACTGACTGCGCGGCAGACGGACTGCTGCGGATAGGGCCCCGGGCTGGAACACAGTGGAGTGGGTGGGCCTGTGTTCCCCCCTGCCACCCCATGCTGGGTGGCAGTCTCTCCTCCTCCTTGTCCAAGGGGCCTGGGCCTCTGACTGACGATTGGTTTGCTGCCCCGCCCTGACCTAGGGCCTGGGCTAACCCAAACTGACCCAGCTCCTGCTACAAGGCCTGGGCCGCTGACTGACTACTGGTTTGTTCCCCGCCCTGACCTAGGGCCTGGGCTAACCCAAACTGACCCAGCTCCTGCTACAAGGCCTGGGCCGCTGACTGACTACTGGTTTGTTCCCCGCCCTGACCCAGGGCCGGAGCTGTTGATTGTGTGCTCAGTCCCTGCATAAGGGCCTGAGCTCTGAACTGTTGATTGTGTGCTTAGTCCCTGCACAAAGGCCTGAGCGCCGAACTGCTAATTGTGTGCTCAGCCCCTACCCAAAGGTCTGGGCCCTAGACTGTTATTCGCTTTGTAGCGGGGCGGCCTGGCTCCCAGGTACCCCAGGAAGGGACGAGCCCCACCCCGGAACTACTACACTGCAAAAGGCCTTTGTGATGTCACTGCCACACCCACCCATCCCCTGAAGTGCTAATGTCCTGCTGCTGGCCTGACACTTTGAAGGTTTCAGCTACTCTCTGTGGATCACCCCACTCGATGCGTCTTCATTCTAGGAAGCAAGCCGGCTAGACAGTAAAGCATCAGAGGCTGCTCCCAATGCTACACTCAGTGTTTCCAAAATTACTACACTTTATGGCCAGAAGAGACCTTTAGAACATCTCATCTAACCTCCTGCATATCATAGGCTTCCTGTATAGTACAATAGGTACTTTTTGGGCACACACATTCCAGAAAGGCATCTAGTCTTCATGAAATGACATCAAGAGATGGAGAATCCACCAATTTCCCTTTTACTGAGTGCCAGGGGGCTCCATTTCCCCTTCCACTAGCACCCCATTTACAGTGAGCCAGAGCAGTACCTGCAGCAGGGAGCGGGAGTTGCTAAGGCCTCAGAGGCACAGCCCCTGCAGTGTCTAAGGCACCTGGCACAAGTGCCGGATGATGCGGAGCTGGTGCATCACTCTGGCCATGACGTCCTCCTGCTGCAAGGGAACGAGAACCTGTCAGAGACTCAAACGCCCCGAGGAATCAGGGGGAATTAAGGGCACCTGGAACCAGCAGTATTTAAACTGACTACCTGCCCACCACTGAGGGATGAATTCACCTCCTGAACCCCAGAATGGAGTCTTCTTGTCCTTTCTAGTAACCTCCAGTGCCAACCCACCACCTTGTAGGGTGAGCTCCTGCTACCTCCCCCTCAGTGCCCTTGACAGCTGTTCCACCTCCAAACCACAGCTCAAGTTATCAGAACCCTCTTCTCCACCCCCACCCAGGTTGGGCAGGGAGGCGGCTCTAGCAGGGGGGGCAGGAGGGATTCTGCCAGCAGTGAAGTGGGTTGCGGGGAGGTTGAGATCTTGCCCCAATCATCCCAGACACTAATGCTAAGCCACAGGATGGCAGCATCTAGTGTCATTGGAGTTCAAGCACTATTTCAACCCCACAGTTTTGGATCAACTTCCCACAAGGGGAGGTGAAGAGCACCCCCAGCAACACACACACACACACACACACACACACACACACACACACACACACACACACTCCTGGTGGTGGCAGGTGAACAGGAGAAAGGACAAAAGAAGTAGCCTCTAAGGATAGAACCAGAAGCAAAGGGTTTAAACTGCAGCAAGGGAGGTCTAGGTTGGACATTAGGAAAAAGTTCCTAACTGTCAGGGTGGTTAAACACTGGAATAAATTGCCGAGGGAGGTTGTGGAATCGCCATCTCTTGAGATATTTAAGAGTAGGTTAGATAAATGTCTATCAGGGATGGTCTAGATGGTATTTGGTCCTGCCATGCGGGCAGGGGACTGGACTCGATGACCTCTCGAGGTCCCTTCCAGTCCTAGAATCTATGAATGTATGAAAAAAACACTGTTCTCCACCCCCACCCAAGTTGGCCAGGGAGGCGGCTCTAGCAGGGGGGGCAGGAGGGCTTCTGGCAGCAGTGAAGTGGGTTGAGGGGAAGTTGAGATCTTGACCCAAGTCATCCCAGACACTAATGCTAAGCCACAGGATGGCAGCATCTAGTGTCAGTGGAGTCCAAACACTATTTCAACCCCACAGTTTTTGAGGAACAGGAGAAAGGAGAAAAGAAGTAAGAGATGAAGAGAAAGGAAGGAGGGATGGAGGAAAAGGTAAAACAAAAAGGACAAACCCTAATGTCCCCAGTGATTCTACGGCACAAAATCCAAGGGATGAAATAAAATTCTGCCATCTTAAACTACTGTTTTCCATGCCTAGAATTCAGCTGGCACCAGGTGGATCAGACTGAACAGGTTACAAACCTCTCCGAGGCACTTACTTTCTCAACAGGGACGTCTGTTTTCTAGTAAAATCAGTAAAAGGAAAGGAAACAACTCGAAAGAGGTTCCTCCTCGCATTCACATATGTGAACCCTAATACTCTCTCAGTCCTCAAAGAGAGACCTCGAGAAGGAGACTTCCTGAAGCAAAGCCACAGGGGTCTCTGAGGTTTCCCTGGCCCTGGGCCCCTGTCCTGCCTGGCTGATATCAGCATCTCTCTCTGAGGTCACCACCTCCCTAACACCTTTGAGCAATTCACCTCCTCAACCCCAGAATGGAATCTTCTTGTCCTTTCTAGTAACCTCCAGTTCCAACCCCACTCCTTGTAGGATGAGCTCCTGCTACCTCCTGCTCAGTGCCCTTGACAGCTGTTCCACCTCCAAACCACAGCTCAAGTTATCAGAACCCTCTTCTCCACCCCCACCCAGGTTGGGCAGGGAGGCCGATCTAGGAGGGGGGGCAGCAGGGATTCTGAAAGCAAAAAAGTGCGTTGCGGGGAGGTTGAGACCTTGCCCCAAGTCATCCCAGACAGTCATGTTAAGCCACAGGATGGGAGCATCTAGTGTCAGTGGAGTCCAAGCACTATTTAAACCTCACAGTATTGGATCAACTTTCCACAAGGGGAGGTGAAGAGCACCGCCAACAACAAACACACACACACACACACCCCACTCCTGGTGGTGGGAGGGGAACAGGAGAAAGGACAAAAGAAGTAAGAGATGAAGAGAAAGGAAGGAGGGATGGAGGAAAAGGTAAAACGAAAAGGACAAAACCTAATGTCCCCAGTGATTCCACGGGACAAAATCCCAGGGAGGGAATAAAATTCTGCCACCTTGAGCTAGTGTTTTCCATGCCTAGAATTCAGCTGGCACCAGGTGGATCAGACTGAAAAGGTTACAAACCTCTCCGAGGCTCTTACCTTCTTAACAGGGACGTCTGTTTTCTAGTAAAATCAGTAAAAGGAAAGGAGAAAACTCGAAAGAGGCTGATGTCAGCATCTCTCTCTGAGGTCACCACCTCCCTAACACATTTGACCAATAAGCTGACATCCTGCAAAAGGCCTTTGTGATGTCACTGCCACACCCAACCAAACCCTCAAGTGCTAATGTCCTGCTGCTGGCCTGACACTTTGAAGGTTTGAGGTTGTCATAACTATAAAGGGAAGGGTAACAGCTGTCCTGTGTACAGTACTATAAAATCCCTCCTGGCCAGAGACTCCAAAATCCTTTTCCCTGTAAAGGGTTAAGAAGCTCAGGTAACCTGGCTGGCATCTGACCTAAAGGACCAATAAGGGGACAAGATACTTTCAAATCTTGGGGAGGGGAAGGCTTTTGTTTGTGTTCTTTGTTTGTGTGGGTGTTCGCCCTCGGGACTGAGAGGGACCAGACATCAATCCAGGTTCTCCACATCTTTCTAAACAAGTCTCTCCTATTTCAAACAGGGCGTGTTAGTTTTCCTTTCTTTTCTCAACTTGTAAATGTACCTTTTACTAGAGTGTTTATCTTTGTTTGCTGTACTTGAACCTAAGACTAGAGGGGAGTCCTCTGAGCTCTTTAAGTTTGATTACCCTGTAAGGTTAATTTCCATACTGATTTTACAGAGATGATTTTTACCTTTTTCTTTAATTAAAAGCCTTATTTTTAAGAACCTGATTGATTTTTCCTTGTTTTAAGATCCAAGGAGTTTGGATCTTGATTCACCAGGACTTGGTGGGAGGAAGGAGGGGGGATGGTTAATTTCTCCTTGTTTTAAGATCCAAGGGGTTTGGATCTGTATTCACCAGGGAATTCGTGAAAGGTTTCTCAAGTCTACCCAGGGGAGGAAATTAGCCTTGGGATGGTGGTTAAGCTTAGAAGTTTTCATGCAGGCCCCTACATTTGTACCCTAAACTTCAAAGTGGGCATTCAGCCTTGACACAGGTACTCTCTGTGGATCACCCGACTCAATGCGTCTTCTTTCTAGGAAGCAAGCCGGCTAGACAGTAAAACATCAGAGGCTGCTCCCAATACTACTGTTTCCAAAATTTGTAGACTTTATGGCCACAAGAGACCTTTAGAGCATCTCATCTAAGCCCCTGCATATCATAGGCCTCCTGTATAGTACAATAGTTACTTTTTGGGCACACACATTCCAGAAAGGCATCTAGTCTTCATTCAATGACATCAGGAGATGGAGAATCCACCACTTTCCCTTTTAGTGAGTGCCAGGGGGCTCCATTTCCCCTTCCACTAGCTCCCCATTTACAGTGAGCCAGAGCAGTACCTGCAGCAGGGAGCGGGAGTTGCTGATGGCCTAGGAGGCACAGCCCCTGCAGTGTCTCAGGCACCTGGCGCAAGTGCAGGATGATGCGGAGCTGGTGCATCGCTTTGGCCGTGACGTCCTCCTGCTGCAAGGGAACGAGAACCTGTCAGAGACTCAAACGTCCCGAGGAATCAGGAGGAATTAAGGGCACCTGGAACCAGCAGTATTTCCACCCAGCACCTGCCGACCACTGAGGGATGAATTCACCTCCTCAACCCCAGAATGGAGTCTTCTTGTCCTTTCTAGTAACCTCCAGTGCCAACCCCACTCCTTGTAGGGTGAGCTCCTGCTACCTCCAGAGGTGGAGGTGAAGAGCACCCCCAGCAACACACACACAAACACACACACACACACACCACTCCTGGTGGTGAAAGGGGAACAGGAGAAAGGACAAAAGAAGTAAGATATGAAGAGAAAGGAAGGGGGGATGGAGGAAAAGGTAAAACGAAAATGAGAAACACTAATGTCCCCTGTGATTCTACGGGACAAAATCCCACAGAGGGAATAAAATTCTGCCACCTTAAACTAGTGTTTTCCATGCCTAGAATTCAGCTGGCACCAGATGGACCTGACTGAGTAGCTTCCAAAACCTCTTGGAGGCTCTTACCTTCTAAATAGGGACGTCTGTTTTCTAGTAAAATCCGTCAAAGGAAAGGAGAAAACTCCAAAGAGGCTCCTGCTCGCACTCACACATGTGAACACTAATACTCTCTCAGTCCTCAAAGAGAGACCTCGAGAAGGAGACTTGCTGAAGCAATAACAGAGACTTGGTGGGATAACTCACATGACTGGAGTACTGTCATGGATGGATATAAACTGTTCAGGAAGGACAGGCAGGGCAGAAAAGGTGGGGGAGTTGCATTGTATGTAAGAGAGGAGTATGAGTGCTCAGAGGTCCGGTATGAAACTGTAGAAAAACCTGAGAGTCTCTGGATAAAGTTGAGAAGTGTGAACAACAAGGGGGATGTCGTGGTTGGAGTCTGGTATAGACCACCAGACCAGGGGGATGAGGTGGACGAGGCTTTCTTCTGGCAACTAGCAGAAGTTGCTAGATCGCAGGCCCTGGTTCTCATGGGAGACTTTAATCACCCTGATATCTGCTAGGAGAGCAATACAGCGGTGCACAGACAATCCAAGAAGTTTTTGGAACGTGTAGGGCACAATTTCCTGGTGCAAGTGCTGGAGGAACCAACTAGGGGCTGAGCTTTTCTTGACCTGCTGCTCACAAACAGGGAAGAATTAGTAGGGGAAGCAAAAGTGGATGGGAACCTGGGAGGCAGTGACCATGAGATGGTCGAGTTCAGGATCCTGACACAAGGAAGAAAGGAGAGCAGCAGAATATGGACCCTGGACTTCAGAAAAGCAGACTTTGACTCCCTCAGGGAACAGATGGGCAGGATCCCCTGGGAGAATAACATGAAGGGCAAAGGGGTCCAGGAGAGCTGGCTGTATTTGAAAGAATCCTTATTGCGGTTGCAGGAACAAACCATCCCGATGTGTAGAAAGAATAGTAAATATGGCAGGCGACCAGCTTGGCTAAACAGTGAAATCCTTGCTGATCTTAAACGCAAAAAAGAAGCTTACAAGAAGTGGAAGATTGGACAAATGACCAGGGAGGAGTATAAAAATATTGCTCAGGCATGCAGGAGTGAAATCAGGAAGGCCAAATCACACTTGGAGTTGCAGCTAGCAAGAGATGTTAAGAGTAACAAGAAGGGTTTCTTCAGGTATGTTAGCAACAAGAAGAAAGTCAAGGAAAGTGTGGGCCCCTTACTGAATGAGGGAGGCAACCTAGTGACCGAGGATGTGGAAAAAGCTAATGTACTCAATGCTTTTTTTGCCTCTGTCTTCACGAACAAGGTCAGCTCCCAGACTGCTGCACTGGGCAGCACAATATGGGGAGAAGGTGACCAGCCCTCTGTGGAGAAAGAAGTGGTTCGGGACTATTTAGAAAAACTGGACGTGCACAACTCCATGGGGCTGGATGCGCTGCATCCGAGGGTGCTAAAGGACTTGGCGGATGAGATTGCACAGCCATTAGCCATTATTTTTGAAAACTCATGGCGATCGAGGGAGGTCCCGGATGACTGGAAAAAGGCTAATGTCGTGCCCATCTTTAAAAAAGGGAAGGAGGAGGATCCGGGGAACTACAGGCCAGTCAGCCTCACCTCAGTCCCTGGAAAAATCATGGAGCAGGTCCTCAAGGAATCAATGATGAAACACTTAGAGGAGAGGAAAGTGATCAGGAACAGTCAGCATGGATTCACCAAGGGGAAGTCGTGCCTGACTAACCTAATTGCCTTCTATGATGAGATAACTGGCTCTGTGGATGAGGGGAAAGCAGTGGATGTGTTATTCCTTGACTTTAGCAAAGCTTTTGATACGCTCTCCCACAGTATTCTTGCCACCAAGTTAAAGAAGTATGGGCTGGATGAATGGACTGTAAGGTGGATAGAAAGCTGGCTGGATCGTCGGGCTCAACGGGTAGTGATCAATGGCTCCATGTCTAGTCGGCAGCCGGTTTCAAGCGGAGTAGTGCCCCAAGGGTCGGTCCTGGGGCCGGTTTTGTTTAATATCTTTATTAATGATCTGGAGGATGGTGTGGACTGCACTCTCAGCAAGTTTGCAGATGACACTAAACTAGGAGGCGTGGTAGATACGCTAGAGGGTAGGGATCGGATACAGAGGGACCTAGACAAATTAGAGGATTGGGCCAAAAAAAACCTGATGAAGTTCAACAAGGACAAGTGCAGAGTCCTGCACTTAGGACGGAAGAATCCCATGCACTGCTACAGACTAGGGACCGAATGGCTAGGTAGCAGTTCTGCAGAAAAGGACCTAGGGGTCACAGTGGACGAGAAGCTGGATATGAGTCAACAGTGTGCTCTTGTTGCCAAGAAGGCTAACGGCATTTTGGGCTGTATAAGTAGGGGCATTGCCAGCAGATCGAGGAACGTGATCGTTCCCCTTTATTCGACATTGGTGAGGCCTCATCTAGAATACTGTGTCCAGTTTTGGGCCTGTGGAAGCAGAGAAAGAGCTGACAGGAAGGGGATGCAATGAATGACAGTTTGTTAGCAAGAGTTAGGCTAACAGTAACCCTAATAACGCGAGATTTGTAGAAGCGAGGAATGTGTGAGGTGGGTGAGAAAGAACTGTGTAAGAAGTCATTATGACCTGGTATAGATAAGGTGTAGAAGACCTTGTGTAGATAAGGTATAGAAAATATTGTATGTTGGCAAGAGTCAAAACAAGTGAAGAAATGAGATATCAAGATGGCCTATGTATAAACAAAACGCAGCTGTCCCTCGTTATTTCTGTAATGAAAGGTATAAATGCTTGCTGTAATTAGTTACCTGGGAGAGACGTGCTTAGCTCTCTCCCTCTGGGCAATTGTGAGAGTTAATAAAGCATCTGACTTGCTGTACCTAAACAAATAGTGAGAACTCTGTTTTTCTCCGACAGGCCCCACACAACAAGAAGGATGTGGAAAAATTGGAAAGAGTCCAGCGGAGAGCAACAAAAATGATTAGGGGTCTGGAGCACATGACTTTTGAGGAGAGGCTGAGGGAACTGGGATTGTTTAGTCTCCAGAAGAGAAGAATGAGGGGGGATTTGATAGCAGCCTTCAACTACCTGAAGGGGGGTTCCAAAGAGGATGGAGCTCGGTTGTTCTCAGTGGTGGCAGATGACAGAACAAGGAGCAATGGTCTCAAGTTGCAGTGGGGGAGGTCCAGGTTGGATATTAGGAAACACTATTTCACTAGGAGGGTGGTGAAGCACTGGAATGCGTTACCTAGGGAGGTGGTGGAGTCTCCTTCCTTGGAGGTTTTTAAGGCCCGGCTTGACAAAGCCCTGGCTAGGATGATTTAGTTGGGAATTGGTCCTGCTTTGAGGAGGGGGTTGGACTAGATGACCTCTTGAGGTCCCTTCCAACCCTGATATTCTATGATTCTATGATTCTATGAAAGCCACAGGGGTGTCTGAGGTTTCCCTGGCCCTAAGCTCCTGTCCTGCCTGGCTGATGTCAGCATCTCTCTCGGAGGTCACCACCTCCCTAACACCTTTGACCAATAGGCTGACGTCCTGAAAAGGCCTTTGTGATGTCACTGTCACGGAGTATTGGGGGACTCAGGGCCCTGCACCCCCGGCTTCCTGCGATTCACCATGACTCTCAGCCAGCCAGTAAAGCAGAAGGTTTATTTGGATGACAGGAATACAGTCCAAGACAGGTCTTGCAGGCACAGACAACAGGGCCCCCCTCAGTTAGGTCCAGCTTGGGGTCCCAGGGCATGCCAGCCCACCCCCCTTTGGGGGGTCAGAGCCATCTCTGCCTCCCAGCCATCTCTCCAGCCTCCCTCCAGCCTGCTTCCAGCCCTCTGCCTTCAGCGACCCCTCCCACAGCCTTTGTCCAGTTTCCCGGGCTAAGGAGTCACCTGGCCTTCAACCCCTTCCTGGGTTCTCATGTTACACACTCAGGTATGCGCCCTCGGGCAGATCCCATCCTGCAATGCAGACTATCCCAGCACACTCTCCTGTCAGCATTCACAGACCACAGTGAGAACAGGCCCAGTTCGTCACATCTCTCCCCCCTTCGAGACCGAACTGAGCAGGGTCACTTTAGCCAGTGACCCGGGGAAGTTCGAACCTACCCCCGTTCCCATGGATGCCCCCGCATCCCTCCCATTCCTTGGTGAGAATTACACCAGGCCCCTCCAGTTTCACGCCCCCCAACAGTTTCACGCCCCCCCTTAGGTTGGGGTGCTTGATGGCACTCGCAGTTCGCATGTGGGAAGGTTTATGCGGCCTGCGCCCTTTTCCCACCCCCATACCTCTGGGGTTCCAACTGGGCTGTGGTCTTCTCCCAGCGCTCCAGTCTGGAGGTCTGTGCTTTGGGCCCTCTTGGTTTAGAGCCGCCCTTTTTACCTTGGCCACCCTCTGAAAAAGCTCCTCTATGCTGGGCAAGGGTCCTAAAGCTGTTTTCCCCTTGTCCCAGGCCTTCCTCCCCCTCTGACAGGGGTCACAGGATCTGCAGTACTGTCGGACAGTAACAAAGACCCCAGGCCAGTAAAAGCTCCGTAGCAGCCTCTGCTGGGTACGCCAGGTTCCCTGGTGCCCTGAGAGGGGAATGTCATGGGCCCGGCACAGCAGCTGGCGGCGATACTTCTGGGGTACCACCAGCTGCCTCCTGATCCCCCCTGACTCCATTTTTCCTGGGGGAGCCCATTCTCGGTACAGGAACCCCTTCTCCCACAGGAACCTTTTCCGGCCACCTCGTCCCATGGTCTGTACCGCATTGAGGTCGGCCAGGTCCCTTATCTTCCGCAAGGAGGGATCTCTCTGTAACTCAGCCTGGAACTCAGCAGCTGGGACGGGGATGGCCACCTGCTCTTTCTCGCCCGCTGGGTCCGAAGCTGCAGCCTCCCTGAGCCGCGTCCCTGGGCGTTCCCTCCCCACCAGGTTAGGGTCCCGCGCCTCAGGCAAGGCACCCGCCCCAAGGCCAGGGCGCAGTGCCCCTCGCCGGCTCTGACCGCGGGTCACAACTAAGGCGGTCTGGGGGCTGCTGGGCCAGTCCTCTAGGTCCCCCCCCATCAACACCTCAGTGGGCAAATGGTGGTGCACTCCCACGTCCTTGGGGCCCTCCTTGGCCCCCCATTTCAGGTGTACCCTCGCTACGGGAACCTTAAATGGGGTCCCGCCCACCCCGGTCAGGGTCAGGAAGGTGTTGGGCACCACCCGATCTGGGGCCACCACCTCGGGCCGGGCCAGTGTCACCTCTGCGCCCGTGTCCCAGTATCCATAAACTTTCTTCCCATCCACCTCCAGGGGAACAAGGCACTCGCTCCGCAGGGACAGCCCCGCGCCAACCCTGTAAACGGAGAACTTTGAATCCGGAGCATCTGGCCCCCCAGAGAAGCTAGCCTGGGGCTCTCCTCCCTCCTTAGCAGGTGGTACCCTGCCAGCCCCCCTTCCCTGGGAATGCTGCCTCTCGCCGGGCTGGGTCTCTACCCAGTCAACCCTCTGTGGGTTCGGCCTGCTCAGTCTGTCCCTGAGCCTGGGGCATTGGGCCCGTATGTGGCCCTTTTGGCCACAGTGGTAGCAGCCCATGTCCCATGGGTCCCCTTGAGTGGGTCGGATGGTCCTGATGCCGGATGTTCCCCTCTGATGGGGTTTTTCTGTATTTTCCCACGGGGAGGTCCCATGGTGACTCTCTCTCTGCGTTGTGGTGGGATTGCTCCTTTGGGACTCCTCCCTTTTATCTCCTGACCGGCTCTTTACGAACTCATCGGCCAGCCGGCCTGCCTGTCGCGGGTTCTCTGGCTTTCTGTCCACCAACCACAGCCTCAGGTCAGATGGGCACCGCTCATACAGTTGCTCCAGTACCAGCAGTTTGACCAGGTCCTCCTTCGTCTGGGCCCCATCAGCCCACTTGCTGGCGTATCCTTCCATGCGGGCGGCTAGTTGTAGATATGAGATCTCAGGGGTTTTATCCTGACTCCGGAACCTTTCCCGGTACATCTCAGGAGTCAGCCCAAACTCTCGTAGCAGGGCCTTTTTGAATAGTTCGTAGTCCCCTTTCTCTGCCTCTTCCAGTTGGCGGTACAATGCCACGGCTTTGGGGTCCAGTAAGGGGGTAAGGACCCGGAGTCTGTCCGCTGGATCAACCCGGTGCAGCTCGCAGGCCGTCTCAAAGGCCTCCAGGAAGTCATCCATGTCCTCCCCCTCCTTGTATGGGGCCATGATGCACTTATCAAAGCTCCGTGCAGTCCTGGGTCCCCCATCACTCACCGCAGCCGGGGGTTCGCTGCCCTTCAATCTCGCCAGTTCCAGTTCATGCTGACGCTGTCTCTCATTCTCCTGTCTCTGTCTCTTTCTCCTCCCGTTCACGCTGATGCTGTCTCTCATTCTCCTCCCGTTCATGCTGTCTCTGTCTCTCTTCACGCTGATGCTGTCTCTCTTTCTCCTCCTGTTCATGCTGTCTCTGTTGTTCACGATCCTCCAGCTCCCTCAGTTTTAGCTCTTTCTCCCATTCCAGCCAATTCCGCTCCCCGGATGCCGAACATCGCCGGGAGGATCCTCTGCTGGCCGGCGAGCTTCGCCGGGGGGACCCCCTGCTGGCCGGGGGGGTCACGGCGCCTTCGGTATTTGCTGGGCTCCTCCCCACCCTTCCCCTAGGCATAGGAAGGAGGGGTCTCGGGAAGCCCTCAGCAGCCGGCTGACCACTCCCAGCTGGGACAGACACTGGTGCCTGCGCTGCATTTGCCAGGCTGCTTCCCTGGGACACAGGGAGCAGTTCATTCGCGCGATCTTCCGCCTCCAGCTGGGCAATGAGCTGTTCTTTGGTGAGCCTCCCAATGCGCAGCCGCCTCTGCTTGCACAGCTCCACCAGGTCGCTCTTAAGCCGCTTGGCATACATCTTCCTGCTGGCCACTCACCGGCCGGTGTGCTCACAGCTCCCCACAGTTCCCAGGGGGACCCCTAGTGTGCCAGCCCTTCTCGAGGTCACCACCTCTCTGCCAGGGTCGAGCTGCAGACTCCTCCGCCCCTGGGACCACTCGCTGCGATCCCCCCGGGGGACCCTGTTACTGCAAAAGTCCTTCTCGCTGGTCACACACTCCCGGGGTAATAACCGTCTCTCTCTCACTCTTCAGCACGCCTGGTCCCCGTCAATCCCCCTTCGTTTTACTGCTCCCCAGTCACTTACTGCAGGAAGCGCCGTCCACGGAGTGCAGTAGATCCCACCGCTGCCACCAGTTGTCACGGAGTATTGGGGGACTCAGGGCCCTGCACCCCCGGCTTCCTGCGATTCACCATGACTCTCAGCCAGCCAGTAAAGCAGAAGGTTTATTTGGATGACAGGAATACAGTCCAAGACAGGTCTTGCAGGCACAGACAACAGGGCCCCCCTCAGTTAGGTCCAGCTTGGGGTCCCAGGGCATGCCAGCCCACCCCCCTTTGGGGGGTCAGAGCCATCTCTGCCTCCCAGCCATCTCTCCAGCCTCCCTCCAGCCTGCTTCCAGCCCTCTGCCTTCAGCGACCCCTCCCACAGCCTTTGTCCAGTTTCCCGGGCTAAGGAGTCACCTGGCCTTCAACCCCTTCCTGGGTTCTCATGTTACACACTCAGGTATGCGCCCTCGGGCGCCCTCGGGCAGATCCCATCCTGCAATGCAGACTATCCCAGCACACTCCCCTGTCAGCATTCACAGACCACAGTGAGAACAGGCCCAGTTCGTCACAGTCACTACCACACCCACCCATCCCCGGAAGTGCTAATGTCCTGCTGCTGGCATGACACTTTGAAGGTTTGAGCTACTCTGTGTGGATCACCCCATTCAATGCGTCTTCATTCTAGGAAGCAAGCCGGTTAGACACTAAAACATCAGGGGCTGCTCCCAATGCTACACTCAGTGTTTCCAAAATTAGGAGACTTTATGGCCACAAGAGACCTTTAGAGCATCTCATCTAACCCCCTGCATATCATAGGCTTCCTGTAGAGCACAACAGTTACTTTCTTAGAAAACACATTCCAGAAAGGCATCTAGTCTTCATTAAATGACATCAAGAGATGGAGAATCCACCACTTTCCCATTTAGTGAGTGCCAGGGGGCTCCATTTCCCCTTCCACTAGCTCCCCATTTACAGTAAACCAAAGCAGTACCTGCAGCAGGGAGCGGGAGTTGCTGATGGCCTCAGAGGCACAGCCCCTGCAGTGTCTCAGGCACCTGGCGCAAGTGATGGATGATGCGGAGCTGGTGCATAGCTTTGGCCGTGACGTCCTCCTGCTGCAAGGGAACGAGAACCTGTCAGAGACTCAAACGCCCCGAGGAATCAGGGGGAATTAAGGGCACCGGGAATCAGCAGTATTTCCACTCAGCACCTGCCCACCACAGAGGGATGAATTCACCTCCTGAACCCCAGAATGGAGTCTTCTTGTCCTTTCTAGTAACCTCCAGTGCCAAATCCCCTCCTTGAAGGGTGAGCTGCTGCTACCTCCCTCTCAGTGCCCTTGACAGCTGTTCCACCACCAAACCACAGCTCAAGTTATCAAAACCCTCTTCTCCACCCCCACCCAGGTTGGCCAGGGAGGCGGCTCTAGCAGTGGTGGCAGGTGGGATTCTGGCAGCAGTGAAGTGGGTTGCGGGGAGGTTGAGATCTTGCCCCAAGTCATCCCAGACACCAATGCTAATCCACACGATGGCAGCATCTAGTGTCAGTGGAGTCCAAGCACTATTTCAACCACACAGGTTTGGATGAACTCCCCACAAAGGGAGGTGAAGAGCACCCCCAGCAAAACACACACACACACACACACACAAACCACTCCCGGTGGTGGGAGGGGAACAGGAGAAAGGACAAAAGAAGTAAGAGATGAAGAGAAAGGAAGGAGGGAGGGAGGAAAAGGTAAAACGAAAAGGACAAACACTAATGTCCCCAGTGATTCTACGGGACAAAATCACAGGGAGGGAATAAAATTCTGCCACCTTGAACTAGTGTTTTCCATGCCTAGAATTCAGCTGGCACCAGCTGGATCAGACTGAACAGGATACAAACCTCTCCGAGGCACTTACTTTCCTCAAAGAGAGACCTCAAGGAGGAGAATTGCTGAAGCAAAGCCAGAGGGGTCTCTGAGCTTTCCCTGGCCCTCATGTCAGCATCTCTCTCTGATGTCAGCATCTCTCTCTGAGGTCACCACCTCCCTAACACATTTGACCAATAAGCTGACGTCCTGCAAAAGGCCTTTGTGATGTCACTGCCACACCCAACCAAACCCTGAAGTGCTAATGTCCTGGTGCTGGCCTGACACTTTGAAGGTTTGAGCTACTCTGTGTGGATCACCCCACTCAATGCGTCTTCATTCTAGGAAGCAAGCCGGCTAGACAGTAAAACATCAGAGGCTGCTCCCAATGCTACACTCCGTGTTTCCAAAATTACTACACTTTATGGCCAGAAGAGACCTTTAGAGCATCTAATCTAAGCCCCTGCATATCATGGGCTTCCTGTATAGTACAATAGTTACTTTTTGGGCACAAACATTCCAGAAAGGTATCTAGTCTAAATTAAATGACATTAAGAGATGGAGAATCCATCACTTTCCCTTTTAGTGAGCGCCAGGGGGATCCATTTCCCCTTCCATTAGCTCCCCATTTACAGTGAGCCAGAGCAGTACCTGCAGCAGGGAGAGGGAGTTCCTGAAGGCCTCAGAGGCGCAGCACCTGCAGTGTCTCAGGCAAGTGGCGTAAGTGCAGGATGATGCGGAGCTGGTGCATCATTTTGGCCCTGACGTCCTCCTGCTGCAAGGGAACGAGAACCTGTCAGAGACTCAAAGGCCCCGAGGAATCAGGGGGAATTAAGGGAACCTGGAACCAGCAGTATTTCCACCCAGCACCTGCCCATCAATGAGAGATGAATTCACCTCCTGAACCCCACAATGGAGTCTTCTTGTCCTTTCTAGAAAACTCCAGAGCTAACCCCCCTCCTTGTAGGGTGAGCTCCTGCTACCTCCTGCTCAGTGCCCTTCACAGACATTCCACCTCCAAACCACAGCTAAAGTCATCAGAACCCTCTTCTCCACCCCGACACAGGTTGGGCTGGGAGGCGGCTCTAACAGGGTGTGCAGGAGGGATTCTGACAGCAGTGAAGTGGGTTGCAGGGAGGTTGAGATCTTGACCCAAGTCATCCCAGACACTAATGCTAAGTCACACAATGGCAGCATCTACTGTCAGTGGGGTCCAAGCACTATTTCAACCCCACAGTTTTGGATCAACTCCCCACAAGGGGAGGTGAAGAGAACCAACAGCACCACACACACACACGCACACACACACACACACACACACACACACACACACACACACACACACACACACACACACCACCACTCCTGGTGGTGTGAGGGGAACAAGAGAAAGGACAAAAGAAGTAAGAGATGAAGAGAAAGGAAGGAGGAATGGAGGAAAAGGTAAAACGAAAAGGACAAACCCTAGTGTTCCCAGTGATTCTACAGGACAAAATTCCAGGGAAGGAATAAAATTCTGCCACCTTAAACTACTGTTTTCCATGCCGAGAATTCAGCTGGCACCAGATGGATCAGACTGAGCAGGTTCCAAAACCTCTTGGAGGCTCGTACCTTCTAATTTTCAAGTAAAATCAGTAAAAGGAAAGGAGAAAACTCGAAAGAGGCTCCTGCTCGCACTTAAATACGTGAACCCTAATACTCTCTCAGTCCTCAAAAAGAAACCTCGAGAAGCAGACTTGCTGAAGCAAAGCCACAGGGGTCTCTGAGGTTTCCCTGGTCGTAAGCCCCTGTCCTCCCTGGCTGAAGACAGCATCTCTCTCTGAGGTCACCACCTCCCTAACACCTTTGACCAGTACGCTGAGGTCCTTGAAAAAGCCTTTGTGATATCACTGCCACACCCAACCAAACCCTAAAGTGCTCATATCCTGCTGCTTGCCTGACACTTTGAAGGTTTGAGCTACGCTCTGTGGATCACACCACAAAATTCGTCTTCATTCTAGGAAGCAAGCTAGCTAGACAGTAAAACATCAGAGGCTGCTCCCAATACTACACTCAGTGTTTCCAAAATTTGTAGACGTTATGGCCACAAGAGACCTTTAGAGCATCTCATCTAAGCCCCTGCATATCATAGGCCTCCTGTATAGTACAATAGCTACTTTTTGGGCACACACATTCCAGAAAGGCATCTAGTCTTCATTCAATGACATCAAGAGATGGAGAATCCACCACTTTCCCTTTTAGTGAGTGCCAGGGGGCTCCATTTCCCCTTCCACTAGCTCGCCATTTAGAGGGAGACAGAGCAGTACCTGCAGCAGGGAGCAGGAGATGCTGAAGGCATCAGAGGCGCAGCCCCTGCAGTGTCTCAGGCACCTGGCGCAAGTGGCGGATAATGCGGGTGCATCACTTTGGCCGTGACGTCCTCCTCCTGCAAGGGAACGAGAACCCTTTCAGAGACTCAAATGCCCCGAGGAATCAGGGGCAATTAAGGACACCTGGAACCAGTAGTATTTCCACCCAGCACCTGCCCACCACTGAGGGATGAATTCACCTCCTGAACCCCAGAATGGAGTCGTCTTCTCCTTTCTAGTAATCTCCAGTGCCAACCCCCGTCCTTGTAGGGTGAGCTCCTGCTACCTCCCCCTCAGTGCCCTTGACAGCTGTTCCACCTCCAAACCACAGCTCAAGTTATCAGAACCCTCTTCTCCACCCCCACCCAGGTTGGGTAGGGAGGCGGCTCTAGCAGGGGGGCAGGAGGGATTCTGGCAGCAGTGAAGTGGGTTGCGGGGAGGTTGAGATCTTGCCCCAAGTCATCCCAGACACTAATGCTAAACCACACGATGGCAGCATCTAGTGTCAGTGGAGTCCAAGCACTATTTCAACCATACAGTTTTGGATCAACTCCCAACAAGGGGAGGTGAAGAGCACCCCCAGCAACACACACACACACACACATATACCACTCCTGGTGGTGGGAGGGGAACAAGAGAAAGGACAAAAGAAGTAAGAGATAAAGAGAAAGGAAGGAGGGATGGAGGAAAAGGTAAAACGAAAAGGACAAACCCTAATGTCCCCAGTGATTCTACCAGACAAAATTACAGGGAGGGATTAAAATTCTGCCACCTTGAACTAGTGTTTTCCATGCCTAGAATTCAGCTGGCACCAGATGGATCAGACTGAGCAGGTTCCAAAACCTCTTGGAGCCTCTTACTTTCTAAACAGGGATGTCTGTTTTCTAGTAAAATCAGTAAAAGGAAAGGAGACAACTCGAAAGAGGCTCCTGCTGTCACTCAAATACGTGAATCCTAATACTCTCTCAGTCCTCAAGAGAAACCTCGAGAAGGAGACTTGCTGAAGCAAAGCCACAGGGGTCTCTGAGGTTTCCCTGGCCATGCGCCCCTGTCCTGCCTCGCTGATGGCAGCATCTCTCTCTGAGGTTACCACCTCCCTAACACCTTTGACCAATATGCTGAGGTCCTGCAAAAGACCTTTGTGATATCACTGCCACCAATCAAACCCTTAAGTGCTAATGTCCTGCTGCTGGCCTGACACTATGAAGGTTTGAGCTACTCTCTGTGGATCACCTCACTCAATGCGTCTTCATTCTAGGAAGCAAGTGGGCTAGACAGTAAAACATCAGAGGCTGCTCCCAATGCGACACTCAGTGTTTCCAAAATTAGTAGACTTTATGGTCAGAAGAGACCTTTAGAGCATCTAATCTAACCCGCTGCATATCATAGGCTTCCTGTATAGTACAATAGTTACTCTTTGGGCACACACATTCCAGAAAGGCATCTAGTCTTCATTCAATGACATCAAGAGATGGAGAATCCACCACTTTCCCTTTTAGTGAGGGCCAGGGGGCTCCATTTCCCCTTCCACTAGCTCCCCATTTACAGTGAGCCAGAGCAGTACCTGCAGCAGGGAGCGGGAGTTGCTGAAGGCCTCAGAGGAACAGCCCCTGCAGTGTCTCAGGCACCTGGCGCAAGTGCCGGATGATGGGGAGCTGGTGCATCACTTTGGCCGTGACGTCCTCCTGCTGCAATGGAACGAGAACCTGTCAGAGACTCAAACGCCCCGAGGAATCAGGGGGAATTAAGGGCACCTGGAACCAGCAGTATTTCCACCCACCACCTGCCCACCGCTGAGGGATGAATTCACCTCCTGAACCCCAGAATGGAGTCTTCTTGTCCTTTCTAGTATCCTCCAGTGCCAACCCCCCTCCTTGTAGGATTAGCTCCTGCTACCTCCCCCTCAGTGTTCTTCACAGCTGTTCCACCTCCAAACCAAACCTCAAGTTATCAGAACCCTCTTCTGCACCCCCAACCAGGTTGGGCATCGAGGCGGCTCTAGCGGGGGGGCAGGAGGGATTCTGCCAGAAGTGAAGTGGGTTGAGGGGAGGTTGAGATCTTGCCTCAAGTCATCCCAGACACTAATGCTAAGCCATAGGATGGCAGCATCTAGTGTCAGTGGAGTCCAAGCACTATTTCAACAATACAGTTTTGGATGAACTCCCCACAAGGGGAGGTGAAGAGCACCCCCAGCAACACACACACAAACACACACACACACACACACCACTCCAGGTGGTGAAAGGGGAACAGGAGAAAGGACAAAAGAAGTAAGAGATGAAGAGAAAGGAAGGAGGGATGGAGGAAAAGGTAAAACGAAAAGGACAAACCCTAATGTCCCCAGTGATTCTACGGGACAAAATCCCAGGGAGGGAATAAAATTCTGCCATCTTAAAACTACTGTTTTCCATGCCGAGAATTCAGCTGGCACCAGATGGATCAGACTGAGCAGGTTCCAAAACCTCTTGGAGGCTCTTACCTTCTAAATAGGGACGTCTGTTTTCTAGTAAAATCCGTCAAAGGAAAGGAGAAAACTCGAAAGAGGCTCCTGCTCACACTCACATACGTCAACCCTAACACTCTCTCAGTCCTCAAAGAGAGACCTCGAGAAGGAGACTTGCTGAAGCAAAGCCACAGGGGTCTCTGAGGTTTCCCTGGTCGTAAGCCCCTGTCCTCCCTGGCTGAAGACAGCATCTCTCTCTGAGGTCACCACCTCCCTAACACCTTTGACCAGTACGCTGAGGTCCTTGAAAAAGCCTTTGTGATATCACTGCCACACCCAACCAAACCCTAAAGTGCTCATGTCCTGCTGCTGGCCTGACACTTTGAAGGTTTGAGCTACGCTCTGTGGATCACACCACAAAATTCGTCTTCATTCTAGGAAGCAAGCTAGCTAGACAGTAAAACATCAGAGGCTGCTCCCAATACTACACTCAGTGTTTCCAAAAGTAGGAGACTTTCTGGCCAGAAGAGACCTTTACAGCATCTCATCTAACCCCCTCCATATCATAGGCTTCCAGTATAGTACAATAGTTACTTTTTGGGCACACACATTCCAGAAAGGCATCTAGTCTTCAATCAATGACATCAAGAGTTGGAGAATCCACCACTTTCCCTTTTAGTGAGTGCCAGGGGGCTCCATTTCCCCTTCCACTAGCTCCCCATTTACAGTGAGCCAGAGCAGTACCTGCAGCAGGGAGAGGGAGTTGCTAAGGCCTCAGAGGAACAGCCCCTGCAGTGTCTCAGGCACATGGCGTAAGTGCCGGATGATGCGGAGCTGGTGCATCCCTTTGGCCGTGACGTCCTCCTCCTGCAAGGGAACGAGAACCTGTCAGAGACTCAAATGCCCCGAGGAATCAGGGGGAATTAAGGACACCTGGAACCAGCAGTATTTACACCCAGCTCCTGCCCACCACTGAGGGATGAATTCACCTCCTGAACCCCAGAATGGAGTCGTCTTCTCCTTTCTAGTAATCTCCAGTGCCAACCCCCGTCCTTGTAGGGTGAGCTCCTGCTACCTCCCCCTCAGTGCCCTTGACAGCTGTTCCACCTCCAAACCACAGCTCAAGTTATCGGAACCCTCTTCTCCACCCCCACCCAGGTTGGCCAGGGAGGCGGCTCTAGCAGGGGGGGCAGGTGGGATTCTGGCAGCAGTGAAGTGGGTTGCGGGGAGGTTGAGATCTTGCCCCAAATCATCCCAGACACTAATGCTAAACCACACGATGGCAGCATCTAGTGTCAGTGGAGTCCAAGCACTATTTCAACCATACAGTTTTGGATCAACTCCCAACAAGGGGAGGTGAAGAGCACCCCCAGCAACACACACACACACACACACACACACACACAAACACACACACATATACCACTCCTGGTGGTGGGAGGGGAACAAGAGAAAGGACAAAAGAAGTAAGAGATAAAGAGAAAGGAAGGAGGGATGGAGGAAAAGGTAAAACGAAAAGGACAAACCCTAATGTCCCCAGTGATTCTACCAGACAATATTACAGGGAGGGATTAAAATTCTGCCACCTTGAACTAGTGTTTTCCATGCCTAGAATTCAGCTGGCACCAGATGGATCAGACTGAGCAGGTTCCAAAACCTCTTGGAGGCTCTTACTTTCTAAACAGGGATGTCTGTTTTCTAGTAAAATCAGTAAAAGGAAAGGAGACAACTCGAAAGAGGCTCCTGCTCTCACTCAAATACGTGAATCCTAATACTCTCTCAGTCCTCAAGAGAAACCTCGAGAAGGAGACTTGCTGAAGCAAAGCCACAGGGGTCTCTGAGGTTTCCCTGGCCATGCGCCCCTGTCCTGTCTCGCTGATGGCAGCATCTCTCTCTAAGGTTACCACCTCCCTAACACCTTTGACCAATATGCTGAGGTCCTGCAAAAGACCTTTGTGATATCACTGCCACCAATCAAACCCTTAAGTGCTAATGTCCTGCTGCTGGCCTGACACTATGAAGGTTTGAGCTACTCTCTGTGGATCACCCCACTCAATGCGTCTTCATTCTAGGAAGCAAGTGGGCTAGACAGTAAAACATCAGAGGCTGCTCCCAATGCTACACTCAGTGTTTCCAAAATTAGTAGACTTTATGGCCACAAGGGACCTTTAGAGCATCTAATCTAAGCCCCTGCATATCATAGGCTTCCTGTATAGTACAATAGTTACTCTTTGGGCACACACATTCCAGAAAGGCATCTAGTCTTCATTCAATGACATCAAGAGATGGAGAATCCACCACTTTCCCTTTTAGTGAGGGCCAGGGGGTTCCATTTCCCCTTCCACTAGCACCCCATTTACAGTGAGCCAGAGCAGTACCTGCAGCAGGGAGTGGGAGTTGCTGATGTCCACAGAGGCACAGCCCTTGCAGTGTCAACTTCCCACAAGGGGAGGTGAAGAGCACCCCCAGCAACACACACACACACACACCACTCCTGGTGGTGGGAGGGGAACAAGAGAAAGCAAGGAGGGATGGAGGAAAAGGTAAAACGAAAAGGACAAACCCTAATGTCCCCAGTGATTCTACGGCACAAAATCCCAGGTGGGCTATACAATTCTGCCACTTTGAACTAGTGTTTTCCATGCCTAGAATTCAGCTGGCACCAGATGGATCAGACTGCAGACTGAGCAGGTTAAAAACCTCTCCAAGGTTCTTACCTTCTCAACAGGCACGTCTGTTTTCTAGTAAAATCAATAAAAGGAGAAACTCGAAAGAGGTTCCTCCTCGCACTCACATACTTGAACCCTAATACTCTCTGAGTCCTAAAAAGGGAGACCTCGAGAAGGAGACTTGCTAAAGCAAAGCCAAAGGGGTCTCTGAGGTTTCCCTGGCCCTGCGCTCCTGTCCTGCCTGGCTGATGTCAGCATCTCTCTCTCAGGTAACCACCTCCCTAACACCTTTGACCCATAGGCTGAGGTCCAGGATAAGGCCTTTCTGATATCACTGCCACACCCAACCAAACCCTGAAGTGCTAATGTCCTGCTGCTGGCCTGACACTTTGAAGGTTTGAGCTACTCTCTGTGGATCACCCCACTCAATGCATCCTCATTCTAGGAAGCAAGCGCGCTAGACAGTAAAACATCAGAGGCTGCTCCCAATGCTACACTCAGTGTTTCCAAAATTAGTAGACTTTATGGTCAGAAGAGACCTTTAGAGCATCTAATCTAACCCGCTGCATATCATAGGCTTACTGTATAGTACAATAGTTACTCTTTGGGCACACACATTCCAGAAAGGCATCTAGTCTTCATTCAATGACATCAAGAGATGGAGAATCCACCACTTTCCCTTTTAGTGAGGGCCAGGGGGCTCCATTTCCCCTTCCACTAGCTCCCCATTTACAGTGAGCCACAGCAGTACCTGCAGCAGGGAGCGGGAGTTGCTGAAGGCCTCAGAGGAACAGCCCCTGCAGTGTCTCAGGCACCTGGCGCAAGTGCCGGATGATGCGGAGCTGGTGCATCACTTTGGCCGTGACGTCCTCCTGCTGCAAGGGAACGAGAACCTGTCAGAGACTCAAAGGTCCCGAGGAATCAGGGGGAATTAAGGGCACCTGGAACCAGCAGTATTTCCACCCACCACCTGCCCACCGCTGAGGGATGAATTCACGTCCTGAACCCCAGAATGGAGTCTTCTTGTCCTTTCTAGTATCCTCCAGTGCCAACCCCCCTCAGTGTTCTTCACAGCTGTTCCACCTCCAAACCAGACCTCAAGTTATCAGAACCCTCTTCTGCACCCCCAACCAGGTTGGGCATCGAGGCGGCTCTAGCGGGGGGGCAGGAGGGATTCTGCCAGAAGTGAAGTGGGTTGAGGGGAGGTTGAGATCTTGCCTCAAGTCATCCCAGACACTAATGCTAAGCCATAGGATGGCAGCATCTAGTGTCAGTGGAGTCCAAGCACTATTTCAACAATACAGTTTTGGATGAACTCCCCACAAGGGGAGGTGAAGAGCACCCCCAGCAACACACACACAAACACACACACACACACACACCACTCCAGGTGGTGAAAGGGGAACAGGAGAAAGGACAAAAGAAGTAAGAGATGAAGAGAAAGGAAGGAGGGATGGAGAAAAAGGTAAAACGAAAAGGACAAACCCTAATGTCCCCAGTGATTCTACGGGACAAAATCCCAGGGAGGGAATAAAATTCTGCCATCTTAAAACTACTGTTTTCCATGCCGAGAATTCAGCTGGCACCAGATGGATCAGACTGAGCAGGTTCCAAAACCTCTTGGAGGCTCTTACCTTCTAAATAGGGACGTCTGTTTTCTAGTAAAATCCGTCAAAGGAAAGGAGAAAACTCGAAAGAGGCTCCTGCTCACACTCACATACGTCAACCCTAACACTCTCTCAGTCCTCAAAGAGAGACCTCGAGAAGGAGACTTGCTGAAGCAAAGCCACAGGGGTCTCTGAGGTTTCCCTGGTCGTAAGCCCCTGTCCTCCCTGGCTGAAGACAGCATCTCTCTCTGAGGTCACCACCTCCCTAACACCTTTGACCAGTACGCTGAGGTCCTTGAAAAAGCCTTTGTGATATCACTGCCACACCCAACCAAACCCTAAAGTGCTCATGTCCTGCTGCTGGCCTGACACTTTGAAGGTTTGAGCTACGCTCTGTGGATCACACCACAAAATTCGTCTTCATTCTAGGAAGCAAGCTAGCTAGACAGTAAAACATCAGAGGCTGCTCCCAATACTACACTCAGTGTTTCCAAAAGTAGGAGACTTTCTGGCCAGAAGAGACCTTTACAGCATCTCATCTAACCCCCTCCATATCATAGGCTTCCAGTATAGTACAATAGTTACTTTTTGGGCACACACATTCCAGAAAGGCATCTAGTCTTCAATCAATGACATCAAGAGTTGGAGAATCCACCACTTTCCCTTTTAGTGAGTGCCAGGGGGCTCCATTTCCCCTTCCACTAGCTCCCCATTTACAGTGAGCCAGAGCAGTACCTGCAGCAGGGAGAGGGAGTTGCTAAGGCCTCAGAGGAACAGCCCCTGCAGTGTCTCAGGCACATGGCGTAAGTGCCGGATGATGCGGAGCTGGTGCATCCCTTTGGCCGTGACGTCCTCCTCCTGCAAGGGAACGAGAACCTGTCAGAGACTCAAATGCCCCGAGGAATCAGGGGGAATTAAGGACACCTGGAACCAGCAGTATTTACACCCAGCTCCTGCCCACCACTGAGGGATGAATTCACCTCCTGAACCCCAGAATGGAGTCGTCTTCTCCTTTCTAGTAATCTCCAGTGCCAACCCCCGTCCTTGTAGGGTGAGCTCCTGCTACCTCCCCCTCAGTGCCCTTGACAGCTGTTCCACCTCCAAACCACAGCTCAAGTTATCAGAACCCTCTTCTCCACCCCCACCCAGGTTGGCCAGGGAGGCGGCTCTAGCAGGGGGGGCAGGTGGGATTCTGGCAGCAGTGAAGTGGGTTGCGGGGAGGTTGAGATCTTGCCCCAAATCATCCCAGACACTAATGCTAAACCACACGATGGCAGCATCTAGTGTCAGTGGAGTCCAAGCACTATTTCAACCATACAGTTTTGGATCAACTCCCAACAAGGGGAGGTGAAGAGCACCCCCAGCAACACACACACACACACACACACACAAACACACACACATATACCACTCCTGGTGGTGGGAGGGGAACAAGAGAAAGGACAAAAGAAGTAAGAGATAAAGAGAAAGGAAGGAGGGATGGAGGAAAAGGTAAAACGAAAAGGACAAACCCTAATGTCCCCAGTGATTCTACCAGACAATATTACAGGGAGGGATTAAAATTCTGCCACCTTGAACTAGTGTTTTCCATGCCTAGAATTCAGCTGGCACCAGATGGATCAGACTGAGCAGGTTCCAAAACCTCTTGGAGGCTCTTACTTTCTAAACAGGGATGTCTGTTTTCTAGTAAAATCAGTAAAAGGAAAGGAGACAACTCGAAAGAGGCTCCTGCTCTCACTCAAATACGTGAATCCTAATACTCTCTCAGTCCTCAAGAGAAACCTCGAGAAGGAGACTTGCTGAAGCAAAGCCACAGGGGTCTCTGAGGTTTCCCTGGCCATGCGCCCCTGTCCTGTCTCGCTGATGGCAGCATCTCTCTCTAAGGTTACCACCTCCCTAACACCTTTGACCAATATGCTGAGGTCCTGCAAAAGACCTTTGTGATATCACTGCCACCAATCAAACCCTTAAGTGCTAATGTCCTGCTGCTGGCCTGACACTATGAAGGTTTGAGCTACTCTCTGTGGATCACCCCACTCAATGCGTCTTCATTCTAGGAAGCAAGTGGGCTAGACAGTAAAACATCAGAGGCTGCTCCCAATGCTACACTCAGTGTTTCCAAAATTAGTAGACTTTATGGCCACAAGGGACCTTTAGAGCATCTAATCTAAGCCCCTGCATATCATAGGCTTCCTGTATAGTACAATAGTTACTCTTTGGGCACACACATTCCAGAAAGGCATCTAGTCTTCATTCAATGACATCAAGAGATGGAGAATCCACCACTTTCCCTTTTAGTGAGGGCCAGGGGGTTCCATTTCCCCTTCCACTAGCACCCCATTTACAGTGAGCCAGAGCAGTACCTGCAGCAGGGAGTGGGAGTTGCTGATGTCCACAGAGGCACAGCCCTTGCAGTGTCAACTTCCCACAAGGGGAGGTGAAGAGCACCCCCAGCAACACACACACACACACACCACTCCTGGTGGTGGGAGGGGAACAAGAGAAAGCAAGGAGGGATGGAGGAAAAGGTAAAACGAAAAGGACAAACCCTAATGTCCCCAGTGATTCTACGGCACAAAATCCCAGGTGGGCTATACAATTCTGCCACTTTGAACTAGTGTTTTCCATGCCTAGAATTCAGCTGGCACCAGATGGATCAGACTGCAGACTGAGCAGGTTAAAAACCTCTCCAAGGTTCTTACCTTCTCAACAGGCACGTCTGTTTTCTAGTAAAATCAATAAAAGGAGAAACTCGAAAGAGGTTCCTCCTCGCACTCACATACTTGAACCCTAATACTCTCTGAGTCCTAAAAAGGGAGACCTCGAGAAGGAGACTTGCTAAAGCAAAGCCAAAGGGGTCTCTGAGGTTTCCCTGGCCCTGCGCTCCTGTCCTGCCTGGCTGATGTCAGCATCTCTCTCTCAGGTAACCACCTCCCTAACACCTTTGACCCATAGGCTGAGGTCCAGGATAAGGCCTTTCTGATATCACTGCCACACCCAACCAAACCCTGAAGTGCTAATGTCCTGCTGCTGGCCTGACACTTTGAAGGTTTGAGCTACTCTCTGTGGATCACCCCACTCAATGCATCCTCATTCTAGGAAGCAAGCGCGCTAGACAGTAAAACATCAGAGGCTGCTCCCAATGCTACACTCAGTGTTTCCAAAATTAGTAGACTTTATGGTCAGAAGAGACCTTTAGAGCATCTCATCTAACCCGCTGCATATCATAGGCTTACTGTATAGTACAATAGTTACTCTTTGGGCACACACATTCCAGAAAGGCATCTAGTCTTCCTTCAATGATATCAAGAGATGGAGAATCCACCACTTTCCCTTTTAGTGAGGGCCAGGGGGCTCCATTTCCCCTTCCACTAGCTCCCCATTTACAGTGAGCCACAGCAGTACCTGCAGCAGGGAGCGGGAGTTGCTGAAGGCCTCAGAGGAACAGCCCCTGCAGTGTCTCAGGCACCTGGCGCAAGTGCCGGATGATGCGGAGCTGGTGCATCACTTTGGCCGTGACGTCCTCCTGCTGCAAGGGAACGAGAACCTGTCAGAGACTCAAAGGTCCCGAGGAATCAGGGGGAATTAAGGGCACCTGGAACCAGCAGTATTTCCACCCACCACCTGCCCACCGCTGAGGGATGAATTCACGTCCTGAACCCCAGAATGGAGTCTTCTTGTCCTTTCTAGTATCCTCCAGTGCCAACCCCCCTCAGTGTTCTTCACAGCTGTTCCACCTCCAAACCAAACCTCAAGTTATCAGAACCCTCTTCTGCACCCCCAACCAGGTTGGGCATCGAGGCGGCTCTAGCGGGGGGGCAGGAGGGATTCTGCCAGAAGTGAAGTGGGTTGAGGGGAGGTTGAGATCTTGCCTCAAGTCATCCCAGACACTAATGCTAAGCCATAGGATGGCAGCATCTAGTGTCAGTGGAGTCCAAGCACTATTTCAACAATACAGTTTTGGATGAACTCCCCACAAGGGGAGGTGAAGAGCACCCCCAGCAACACACACACACACACACACACCACTCCAGGTGGTGAAAGGGGAACAGGAGAAAGGACAAAAGAAGTAAGAGATGAAGAGAAAGGAAGGAGGGATGGAGGAAAAGGTAAAACGAAAAGGACAAACCCTAATGTCCCCAGTGATTCTACGGGACAAAATCCCAGGGAGGGAATAAAATTCTGCCATCTTAAAACTACTGTTTTCCATGCCGAGAATTCAGCTGGCACCAGATGGATCAGACTGAGCAGGTTCCAAAACCTCTTGGAGGCTCTTACCTTCTAAATAGGGACGTCTGTTTTCTAGTAAAATCCGTCAAAAGGAAGGAGAAAACTCGAAAGAGGCTCCTGCTCACACTCACATACGTCAACCCTAACACTCTCTCAGTCCTCAAAGAGAGACCTCGAGAAGGAGACTTGCTGAAGCAAAGCCACAGGGGTCTCTGAGGTTTCCCTGGTCGTAAGCCCTCTCCTCCCAGTGCCAACCCCCCTCCTTGAAGGATGAGCTCCTGCTATCTCCCCCTCAGTGCCCTTGACAGCTGTTCCACCTCCAAACCACAGCTCAAGTTATTAGTACCTTTGGACACAGACTGGCTAACCTAGTGAGGAGGGCTTTAAACTAGGTTCGACGGGGACAGGTGAGCAAAGCCCACAGGTAAGTGGGGAACATGGAGACCGGGGAGATGGGTCAAAAACGAGAGGGAGTGTGGGCTATATTGTCAGAGGGAAAGGAGGGTCGGGACAAAACTGGGAGGAAAGATCAAACCAGTATCTTAGATGCCTATATACAAATGCGAGAAGTATGGGGAATAAGCAGGAACAACTGGAAGTGCTAATAAATAAATACAACTATGACATTGTTGGCATCACTGAAACTTGGTGGGATAATACACATGATTGGAATGTTGGTGTGGATGGGTACAGCTTGCTCAGGAAGGATAGAAAGGGGAAAAAGGGAGGAGGTGTTGCCTTGTATATTAAAAATGTACACACTTGGACTGAGGTAGAGATGGACATAGGAGACGGAAGTGTTGAGAGTCTCTGGGTTAGGCTAAAAGGGGTAAAAAACAAGGGAGATGTCATGCTAGGAGTCTACTACAGGCCACCTAACCAGGTGGAAGAGGTGGATGAGGCTTTTTTTAAGCAACTAACAAAATCATCCAAAGCCCAAGATTTGGTGGTGATGGGGGACTTCAACTATCCGGCTATATGTTGGGAAAATAACACAGCGGGGCACAGACTATCCAACAAATTCCTGGACTGCATTGGAGACAACTTTTTATTTCAGAAGGTTGAGAAAGCTACTGGGGGGAAGCTGTTCTAGACTTGATTTTAACAAATAGGGAGGAACTCGTTGAGAATTTGAAAGTAGAAGGCAGCCTGGGTGAAAGTGATCATGAAATCATAGAGTTTGCAATTCTAAGGAAGGGTAGAAGGGAGAACAGCAAAATAGAGACAATGGATTTCAGGAAGGCAGATTTTGGTAAGCTCAGAGAGCTGATAGGTAAGGTCCCATGGGAATCAAGACTGAGGGGAAAAACAACTGAGGAGAGTTGGCAGTTTTTCAAAGGGACACTATTAAGGGCCCAAAAGCAAGCTATTCCGCTGGTTAGGAAAGATAGAAAATGTGGCAAAAGACCACCTTGGCTTAACCATGAGATCTTGCATGATCTAAAAAATAAAAAGGAGTCATATAAAAAATGGAAACTGGGACAGATTACAAAGGATGAATATAGGCAAACAACACAGGAATGCAGGGGCAAGATTAGAAAGGCAAAGGCACAAAATGAGCTCAAACTAGCTACGGGAATAAAGGGAAACAAGAAGACTTTTTATCAATACATTAGAAGCAAGAGGAAGACCAAAGACAGGGTAGGCCCACTGCTTAGTGAAGAGGGAGAAACAGTAACAGGAAACTTGGAAATGGCGGAGATGCTTAATGACTTCTTTGTTTCGGTCTTCACCGAGAAGTCTGAAGGAATGCCTAACATAGTGAATGCTAATGGGAAGGGGGTAGGTTTAGCAGATAAAATAAAAAAAGAACAAGTTAAAAATCACTTAGAAAAGTTAGATGCCTGCAAGTCACCCGGGCCTGATGAAATGCATCCTAGAATACTCAAGGAGCTAATAGAGGAGGTATCTGAGCCTCTAGCTATTATCTTTGGAAAATCATGGGAGACGGGAGAGATTCCAGAAGACTGGAAAAGGGCAAATATAGTGCCCATCTATAAAAGGGGAAATAAAAACAACCCAGGAAACTACAGACCCCAGTGAGTTTAACTTCTGTGCCAGGGAAGATAATGGAGCAAGTAATTAAGGAAATCATCTGCAAACACTTGGAAGGTGGTAAGGTGATAGGGAACAGCCAGCATGGATTTGTGAAGAACAAATCATGTCAAACCAATCTGATAGCTTTCTTTGATAGGATAACGAGCCTTGTGGATAAGGGTGAGGCTGTGGATGTGGTATACCTAGACTTTAGTAAGGCATTTGATACGGTCTCGCATGATATTCTTATTGATAAACTAGGCAAATACAATTTAGATGGGGCTACTATAAGGTGGGTGCATAACTGGCTGGATAACCGTACTCAGAGAGTTGTTATTAATAGTTCCCAATCCTGCTGGAAAGCCATAACGAGTGGGGTATCGCAGGGGTCTGTTTTGGGACCGGCGCTGTTCAATATCTTCATCAACGACTTAGATATTGGCATAGAAAGTACGCTTATTACGTTTGCGGATGATACCAAACTGGGAGGGATTGCAACTGCTTTGGAGGACAGGGTGACAGATAATTCAAAATGATCTGGACAAATTGGAGAAATGGTCTGAGTTAAACAGGATGAAGTTTAACAAAGACAAATGCAAAGTGCTCCACTTAGGAAGGAACAATCAGTTTCACACATACAGAATGGGAAGAGACTGTCTAGGAAGGAGTACGACAGAAAGGGATCTAGGGGTTATAGTGGACCACAAGCTAAATATGAGTCAACAGTGTGATGCTGTTGCAAAAAAAGCAAACCTGATTCTGGGATGTATTAACAGGTGTGTTGTGAGCAAGACACGAGAAGTCATTCTTCCGCTCTACTCTGCTCTGGTTAGGCCTCAGCTGGAGTATTGTGTCCAGTTCTGGGCACCGCATTTTAAAAAAGATGTGGAGAAATTGGAAAGGGTCCAGAGAAGAGCAACAAGAATGATTAAAGGTCTTGAGAACATGACCTATGAAGGAAGGCTGAAAGAATTGGCTTTGTTTAGTTTGGAAAAGAGAAGACTGAGAGGAGACATGATAGCAGTTTTCAGGTATTTAAAAGGGTGTCATAAGGAGGAGGGAGAAAACTTGTTCACCTTAGCCTCTAAGGATAGAACCAGAAGCAATGGGTTTAAAGTGCAGCAAGGGAGGTCTAGGTTGGACATTAGGAAAAAGTTCCTAACTGTCAGGGTGGTTAAACACTGGAATAAATTGCCGAGGGAGGTTGTGGAATCTCCATCTCTTGAGATATTTAAGAGTAGGTTAGATAATTGTCTATCAGGGATGCTATTTGGTCTCATAGACTCATAGACTTTAAGGTCAGAAGGGACCATTATGATCATCTGGTCTGACCCCCTGCATGCTGCAGGCCACAAGACCCTTCCCTGGACTGTGCCGTTGAAGTCCCCAATCCTGTGTTTTAGTGACTTCAATCGGCAGGGACCCTCCTGCTAGTGATCCCTGCCCCATGCTGCGGAGGAAGGCGAAAAACCTCCAGCGGCTCAGCCAATCTACCCTGGAGGAAAATTCCTTCCCGACCCCAAATATGGCGATCAGTAATACCCCGAGCATGTAGGCAAGAGTCTCTAGCCTGACCCTTGTTTGCCATTATGCTATTTACGTACCATTGCTTGGTTTTCCTCGGCTACTATGTTTTACCATTAAACCATTCCCTCCATAAACTTATCCAACTTAATCTTAAAACCAGACAGGTCCGTTGCCCCCACCGTTTCCCTCGGAAGGCCGTTCCAATATTTCACCCCTCTGACGGTCAGAAACCTTCGTCTGATTTCAAGCCTGAACTTCCCCACGGCCAGTTTATATCCATTGGTTCTCGTGTCCACATTAGTACTCAGCTGAAATAATTCCTCTCCCTCCCTTGTATTTATCCCTCTGATATATTTAAAGATAGCAATCATATCCCCCCTCAGCCTTCGTTTTGTCAGACTAAACAACCCGAGCTCCTCTAATCTCTTTTCATACGACAGGTTTTCTAGCAGGGGGGGCAGGAGGGATTCTAGCAGCAGTGAAGTGGGTTGCGGGGAAGTTGAGATCTTGCCCCAAGTCATCCCAGACACTAATGCTAAGATACAGGATGGCAGCATCTAGTGTCAGTGGAGTCCAAACACTATTTCAACCCCACAGTTTTCGATGAACTTCCCACAAGGGGAGGTGATGAGCACCCCCAGCAACACACACGCACACACCACTCCTGGTGGTGGGAGGGGAACAGGAGAAAGGACAAAAGAAGTAAGAGATGAAGAGAAAGGAAGGAGGGATGGAGGAAAAGGTAAAACAAAAAGGACAAACCCTAATGTCCCCAGTGATTCTACGGCACAAAATCCAAGGGATGGAATAAAATTCTGCCATCTTAAACTACTGTTTTCCATGCCTAGAATTCAGCTGGCACCACGTGGATCAGACTGAGCAGCTGCCAAAACCTCTTGGAGGATCTTACCTTCTAAACAGGGACGTCTGTTTTCTAGTAAAATCAGTAAAAGGAAAGGAGAAAACTCGAAAGAGGCTCCTGCACGCACTCACGTACGTGAACCCTAATACTCTCTCAGTCCTCAAAGAAAGACCTCGAGAAGGAGACTTGCTGAAGCAAAGCCACAGGGTCTCTGAGGTTTCCCTGGCCCTGTGCTCCTGTCCTGCCAGGCTGATGTCAGCATCTCTCTCTGAGGTCACCACCTCCCTAACACATTTGACCAATAAGCTGACATCCTGCAAAAGGCCTTTGTGATGTCACTGCCACACCCAACCAAACCCTGAAGTGCTAATGTCCTGCTGCTGGCCTGACACTTTGAAGGTTTGAGGTTGTCATAACTATAAAGGGAAGGGTAACAGCTGTCCTGTGTACAGTACTATAAAATCCTCCTGGCCAGAGACTCCAAAATCCTTTTCCCTGTAAAGGGTTAAGAAGCTCAGGTAACCTGGCTGGCATCTGACCTAAAGGACCAATAAGGGGACAAGATACTTTCAAATCTTGGGGAGGGGAAGGCTTTTGTTTGTGTTCTTTGTTTGTGTGGGTGTTCGCCCTCGGGACTGAGAGGGACCAGACATCAATCCAGGTTCTCCACATCTTTCTAAACAAGTCTCTCCTATTTCAAACAAGGCGTGTTAGTTTTCCTTTGTTTTCTCAACTTGTAAATGTACCTTTTACTAGAGTGTTTATCTTTGTTTGCTGTACTTTGAACCTAAGACTAGAGGGGAGTCCTCTGAGCTCTTTAAGTTTGATTACCCTGTAAGGTTAATTTCCATACTGATTTTACAGAGATGATTTTTACCTTTTTCTTTAATTAAAAGCCTTATTTTTAAGAACCTGATTGATTTTTCCTTGTTTTAAGATCCAAGGAGTTTGGATCTTGATTCACCAGGAGTTGGTGGGAGGAAGGAGGGGAATGGTTAATTTCTCCTTCTTTTAGATCCAAGGGGGTTGGATCTGTATTCACCAGAAGTTGGTGGGAGGAAGGAGGGGGGATGGTTAATTTCTCCTTGTTTTAAGATCCAAGGGGTTTGGATCTGTATTCACCAGGGAATTGGTGAAAGGTTTCTCAAGGCTACCCAGGGGAGGAAATTAGCCTTGGGATGGTGGTTAAGCTTAGAAGTTTTCATGCAGGCCCCTACATTTGTACCCTAAACTTCAAAGTGGGGATACAGCCTTGACACAGGTACTCTCTGTGGATCACCCCACTCAATGCGTCTTCATTCTAGGAAGCAAGCCAGCTAGACAGTAAAACATCAGAGGCTGCTCCCAATACTACACTCAGTGTTTCCAAAATTAGTAGACTTTATGGACACAAGAGACCTTTACAGCATCTCATCTAAGCCCCTGCATATCATAGGCCTCCTGTATAGTACAATAGTTACTTTTTGGGCACACACATTCCAGAAAGGCATCTAGTCTTCATTCAATGACATCAAGAGATGGAGAATCCACCACTTTCCCTTTTAGTGAGTGCCAGGGGGCTCCATTTCCCCTTCCACTAGCTCGCCATTTACAGGGAGACAGAGCAGTACCTGCAGCAGGGAGCGGGAGTTGCTGAAGGCCTCAGAGGCGCAGCCCCTGCAGTGTCTCAGGCACCTGGCGCAAGTGGCGGATGATGCGGGTGCATCACTTTGGCCGTGACGTCCTCCTCCTGCAAAGGAACGAAAACCTGTCAGAGACTCAAACGCCCCGAGGAATCAGGGGGAATTAAGGGCACCTGGAACCAGCAGTATTTAAACTGACTACCTGCCCACCACTGAGGGATGAATTCACCTCCTGAACCCCAGAATGGAGTCTTCTTGTCCTTTCTAGTAACCTCCAGTGCCAACCCACCACCTTGTAGGGTGAGCTCCTGCTACCTCCCCCTCAGTACCCTTGACAGCTGTTCTACCTCCAAACCACAGCTCAACTTATCAGAACCCTCTTCTCCACCCCAACCCAGGTTGCACAGGGAGGCGGCCCTAGCAGGGGGGGCAGGAGGGATTCTGCCAGCAGTGAAGTGGGTTGCGGGGAAGTTGAGATCTTGCCCCAAGTTATCCCAGACACTAATGCCAAGCTACAGGATGGCAGCATCTAGTGTCAGTGGAGTCCAAGCACTATTTGAACCCGACAGTTTTGGATCAATTTCACACAAGGGGAGGTGAAGAGCACCCCCAGCAACACACACACCACTCCTGTAGGTGGGAGGGGAACAAGAGAAAGGACAAAAGAAGTAAGAGATGAAGAGAAAGGAAGGAGGGATGGAGGAAAGGTAAAATGAAAAGGACAAACCCTAGTGTCCCCAGTGATTCTACGGGACAAAATTCCAGGGAGGGAATAAAATTCTGCCACCTTAAACTACTGTTTTCCATGCCGAGAATTCAGCTGGCACCAGATGGATCAGACTGAGCAGGTTCCAAAACCTCTTGGAGGCTCTTACCTTCTAATTTTCAAGTAAAATCAGTAAAAGGAAAGGAGAAAACTCGAAAGAGGCTCCTGCTCGCACTCACATACGTCAACCCTAACACTCTCTCAGTCCTCAAAAAGAAACTTCGAGAAGGAGACTTGCTGAAGCAAAGCCACAGGGGTCTCTGAGGTTTCCCTGGTCGTAAGCCCCTGTCCTCCCTGGCTGAAGACAGTCCTGCAAAAGACCTTTGTGATATCACTGCCACCAATCAAACCCTTAAGTGCTAATGTCCAATAAAAGGAGAAACTCGAAAGAGGTTCCTCCTCGCGCTCACATACTTGAACCCTAATACTCTCTGAGTCCTAAAAAGGGAGACCTCGAGAAGGACACTTGCTAAAGCAAAGCCAAAGGGGTCTCTGAGGTTTCCCTGGCCCTGCGCTCCTGTCCTGCCTGGCTGATGTCAGCATCTCTCTCTCAGGTAACCACCTCCCTAACACCTTTGACCAGTACGCTGAGGTCCAGGATAAGGCCCTTGTGATATCACTGCCACACCCAACCAAACCCTAAAGTGCTCATGTCCTGCTGCTGGCCTGACACTTTGAAGGTTTGAGCTACGCTCTGTGGATCACACCACAAAATTCGTCTTCATTCTAGGAAGCAAGCTAGCTAGACAGTAAAACATCAGAGGCTGCTCCCAATACTACACTCAGTGTTTCCAAAGGTAGGAGACTTTCTGGCCAGAAGAGACCTTTACAGCATCTCATCTAAGCCCCTGCATATCATAGGCCTCCTGTATAGTACAATAGTTACTTTTTGGGCACACACATTCCAGAAAGGCATCTAGTCTTCATTCAATGACATCAAGAGTTGGAGAATCCACCACTTTCCCTTTTAGTGAGTGCCAGGGGGCTCCATTTCCCCTTCCACTAGCTCCCCATTTACAGTGAGCCAGAGCAGTACCTGCAGTAGGGAGAGGGAGTTGCTGATGGCCTCAGAGGCACAGCCCCTGCAGTGTCTCAGGCACCTGGCGCAAGTGCAGGATGATGCGGAGCTGGTGCATCGCTTTGGCCGTGACGTCCTCCTGCTGCAAGGGAACGAGAACCTGTCAGAGACTCAAACGTCCCGAGGAATCAGGAGGAATTAAGGGCACCTGGAACCAGCAGTATTTCCACCCAGCACCTGCCGACCACTGAGGGATGAATTCACCTCCTCAACCCCAGAATGAAGTCTTCTTGTCCTTTCTAGTAACCTCCAGTGCCAACCCCACTCCTTGTAGGGTGAGCTCCTGCTACCTCCCCCTCAGTGCCCTTGACAGCTGTTCCACCACCAAACCACAGCTCAAGTTATCAGAACCCTCTTCTCCACCCCCACCCAGGTTGGGCAGGGAGGCGGCTTTAGCAGGGGGGGCAGGAGGAATTCTGCCAGCAGTGAAGTGCGTTGCGGGGAGGTTGAGATATTGTCTGAAGTCATCCCAGACCCTAATGCTAAGCCACAGGATGGCAGCATCTAGTGTCAGTGGAATCCAAGCACTATTTCAACCATACAGTTTTGGATGAACTCCCCACAAGGGGAGGTGAAGAGCACCCCCAGCAACACACACACAAACACACACACACACACACACACCACTCCTGGTGGTGAAAGGGGAACAGGAGAAAGGACAAAAGAAGTAAGATATGAAGAGAAAGGAAGGGGGGATGGAGGAAAAGGTAAAACAAAAATGAGAAACACTAATGTCCCCTGTGATTCTACGGGACAAAATCCCACAGAGGGAATAAAATTCTGCCACCTTAAACTAGTGTTTTCCATGCCTAGAATTCAGCTGGCACCAGATGGACCTGACTGAGCAGCTTCCAAAACCTCTTGGAGGCTCTTACCTTCTAAATAGGGACGTCTGTTTTCTAGTAAAATCCGTCAAAGGAAAGGAGAAAACTCCAAAGAGGCTCCTACTCGCACTCACACATGTGAACACTAATACTCTCTCAGTCCTCAAAGAGAGACCTCGAGAAGGAGACTTGCTGAAGCAATAACAGAGACTTGGTGGGATAACTCACATGACTGGAGTACTGTCATGGATGGATATAAACTGTTCAGGAAGGACAGGCAGGGCAGAAAAGGTGGGGGAGTTGCATTGTATGTAAGAGAGGAGTATGAGTGCTCAGAGGTCCGGTATGAAACTGTAGAAAAACCTGAGAGTCTCTGGATAAAGTTGAGAAGTGTGAACAACAAGGGGGATGTCGTGGTTGGAGTCTGGTATAGACCACCAGACCAGGGGGATGAGGTGGACGAGGCTTTCTTCTGGCAACTAGCAGAAGTTGCTAGATCGCAGGCCCTGGTTCTCATGGGAGACTTTAATCACCCTGATATCTGCTAGGAGAGCAATACAGCGGTGCACAGACAATCCAGGAAGTTTTTGGAACGTGTAGGGCACAATTTCCTGGTGCAAGTACTGGAGGAACCAACTAGGGGCAGAGCTTTTCTTGACCTGCTGCTCACAAACAGGGAAGAATTAGTAGGGGAAGCAAAAGTGGATGGGAACCTGGGAGGCAGTGACCATGAGATGGTCGAGTTCAGGATCCTGACACAAGGAAGAAAGGAGAGCAGCAGAATATGGACCCTGGACTTCAGAAAAGCAGACTTTGACTCCCTCAGGGAACAGATGGGCAGGATCCCCTGGGAGAATAACATGAAGGGCAAAGGGGTCCAGGAGAGCTGGCTGTATTTTAAAGAATCCTTATTGCGGTTGCAGGAACAAACCATCCCGATGTGTAGAAAGAATAGTAAATATGGCAGGCGACCAGCTTGGCTAAACAGTGAAATCCTTGCTGATCTTAAACGCAAAAAAGAAGCTTACAAGAAGTGGAAGATTGGACAAATGACCAGGGAGGAGTATAAAAATATTGCTCAGGCATGCAGGAGTGAAATCAGGAAGGCCAAATCACACTTGGAGTTGCAGCTAGCAAGAGATGTTAAGAGTAACAAGAAGGGTTTCTTCAGGTATGTTAGCAACAAGAAGAAAGTCAAGGAAAGTGTGGGCCCCTTACTGAATGAGGGAGGCAACCTAGTGACCGAGGATGTGGAAAAAGCTAATGTACTCAATGCTTTTTTTGCCTCTGTCTTCACGAACAAGGTCAGCTCCCAGACTGCTGCACTGGGCAGCACAATATGGGGAGAAGGTGACCAGCCCTCTGTGGAGAAAGAAGTGGTTCGGGACTATTTAGAAAAACTGGACGTGCACAACTCCATGGGGCTGGATGCGCTGCATCCGAGGGTGCTAAAGGACTTGGCGGATGAGATTGCACAGCCATTAGCCATTATTTTTGAAAACTCATGGCGATCGAGGGAGGTCCCGGATGACTGGAAAAAGGCTAATGTCGTGCCCATCTTTAAAAAAGGGAAGGAGGAGGATCCGGGGAACTACAGGCCAGTCAGCCTCACCTCAGTCCCTGGAAAAATCATGGAGCAGGTCCTCAAGGAATCAATGATGAAACACTTAGAGGAGAGGAAAGTGATCAGGAACAGTCAGCATGGATTCACCAAGGGGAAGTCGTGCCTGACTAACCTAATTGCCTTCTATGATGAGATAACTGGCTCTGTGGATGAGGGGAAAGCAGTGGATGTGTTATTCCTTGACTTTAGCAAAGCTTTTGATACGCTCTCCCACAGTATTCTTGCCACCAAGTTAAAGAAGTATGGGCTGGATGAATGGACTGTAAGGTGGATAGAAAGCTGGCTGGATCGTCGGGCTCAACGGGTAGTGATCAATGGCTCCATGTCTAGTCGGCAGCCGGTTTCAAGCGGAGTAGTGCCCCAAGGGTCGGTCCTGGGGCCGGTTTTGTTTAATATCTTTATTAATGATCTGGAGGATGGTGTGGACTGCACTCTCAGCAAGTTTGCAGATGACACTAAACTAGGAGGCGTGGTAGATACGCTAGAGGGTAGGGATCGGATACAGAGGGACCTAGACAAATTAGAGGATTGGGACAAAAAAAACCTGATGAAGTTCAACAAGGACAAGTGCAGAGTCCTGCACTTAGGACAGAAGAATCCCATGCACTGCTACAGACTAGGGACCGAATGGCTAGGTAGCAGTTCTGCAGAAAAGGACCTAGGGGTCACAGTGGACGAGAAGCTGGATATGAGTCAACAGTGTGCTCTTGTTGCCAAGAAGGCTAACGGCATTTTGGGCTGTATAAGTAGGGGCATTGCCAGCAGATCGAGGAACGTGATCGTTCCCCTTTATTCGACATTGGTGAGGCCTCATCTAGAATACTGTGTCCAGTTTTGGGCCTGTGGAAGCAGAGAAAGAGCTGACAGGAAGGGGATGCAATGAATGACAGTTCGTTAGCAAGAGTTAGGCTAACAGTAACCCTAATAACGCGAGATTTGTAGAAGCGAGGAATGTGTGAGGTGGGTGAGAAAGAACTGTGTAAGAAGTCATTATGACCTGGTATAGATAAGGTGTAGAAGACCTTGTGTAGATAAGGTATAGAAAATATTGTATGTTGGCAAGAGTCAAAACAAGTGAAGAAATGAGATATCAAGATGGCCTATGTATAAACAAAACGCAGCTGTCCCTCGTTATTTCTGTAATGAAAGGTATAAATGCTTGCTGTAATTAGTTACCTGGGAGAGACGTGCTTAGCTCTCTCCCTCTGGGCAATTGTGAGAGTTAATAAAGCATCTGACTTGCTGTACCTAAACAAATAGTGAGAACTCTGTTTTTCTCCGACAGGCCCCACACAACAAGAAGGATGTGGAAAAATTGGAAAGAGTCCAGCGGAGAGCAACAAAAATGATTAGGGGTCTGGAGCACATGACTTTTGAGGAGAGGCTGAGGGAACTGGGATTGTTTAGTCTCCAGAAGAGAAGAATGAGGGGGGATTTGATAGCAGCCTTCAACTACGTGAAGGGGGGTTCCAAAGAGGATGGAGCTCGGTTGTTCTCAGTGGTGGCAGATGACAGAACAAGGAGCAATGGTCTCAAGTTGCAGTGGGGGAGGTCCAGGTTGGATATTAGGAAACACTATTTCACTAGGAGGGTGGTGAAGCACTGGAATGCGTTACCTAAAGAGGTGGTGGAGTCTCCTTCCTTGGAGGTTTTTAAGGCCCGGCTTGACAAAGCCCTGGCTGGGATGATTTAGGTGGGAATTGGTCCTGCTTTGAGGACGGGGTTGGAGTAGATGACCTCTTGAGGTCCCTTCCAACCCTGATATTCTATGATTCTATGATTCTATGAAAGCCACAGGGGTGTCTGAGGTTTCCCTGGCCCTAAGCTCCTGTCCTGCCTGGCTGATGTCAGCATCTCTCTCTGAGGTCACCACCTCCCTAACACCTTTGACCAATAGGCTGACGTCCTGAAAAGGCCTTTGTGATGTCACTACCACACCCACCCATCCCCGGAAGTGCTAATGTCCTGCTGCTGGCCTGACACTTTGAAGGTTTGAGGTTGTCATAACTATAAAGGGAAGGGTAACAGCTGTCCTGTGTACAGTACTATAAAATCCCTCCTGGCCAGAGACTCCAAAATCCTTTTCCCTGTAAAGGGTTAAGAAGCTCAGGTAACCTGGCTGGCATCTGACCTAAAGGACCAATAAGGGGACAAGATACTTTCAAATCTTGGGGGGGGGGAAGGTTGTTGTTTGTGTTCTTTGTTTGGGAGTGTGTTCGTTCTCGGGACTGAGAGGGACCAGACATCAATCCAGGTTCTCCACATCTTTCTAAACAAGTCTCTCCTATTTCAAACTTGTAAGTAAATAGCCAGGCAAGGCGTGTTAGTTTTCCTTTGTTTTCTCAACTTGTAAATGTACCTTTTACTAGAGTGTTTATCTTTGTTTGCTGTACTTTGAACCTAAAACTAGAGGGGAGTCCTCTGAGCTCTTTAAGTTTGATTACCCTGTAAGGTTAATTTCCATACTGATTTTACAGAGATGATTTTTACCTTTTTCTTTAATTAAAAACCTTCTTTTTAAGAACCTGATTGATTTTTCCTTGTTTTAAGATCCAAGGGGTTTGGATCTTGATTCACCAGGAGTTGGTGGGAGGAAGGAGGGGAATGGTTAATTTCTCCTTGTTTTAGATCCAAGGGGATTGGATCTGTGTTCACCAGGAGTTGGTGGGAGGAAGGAGGGGGGATGGTTAATTTCTCCTTGTTTTAAAATCCAAGGGGTTTGGATCTGTATTCACCAGGGAATTGGTGAAAGGTTTCTCAAGGCTACCCAGGGGAGGAAATTAGCCTTGGGATGGTGGTTAAGCTTAGAAGTTTTCATGCAGGCCCCTACATTTGTACCCTAAACTTCAAAGTGGGGATACAGCCTTGACACAGGTACTCTCTGTGGATCACCCCACTCAATGCGTCTTCATTCTAGGAAGCAAGTCGGCTAGACAGTAAAACATCAGAGGCTGCTCCCAATACTACACTCAGTGTTTCCAAAATTTGTAGACTTTATGGCCACAAGAGACCTTTAGAGCATCTCATCTAATCTCCTCCATATCATAGGCCTCCTGTATAGTACAATAGTTACTTTTTCGGCGCACACATTCCAGAAAGGCATCTAGTCTTCATTCAATGACATCAAGAGATGGAGAATCCACCACTTTCCCTTTTAGTGAGTGCCAGGGGGCTCCATTTCCCCTTCCACTAGCTCCCCATTTACAGTAAACCAAAGCAGTACCTGCAGCAGGGAGCGGGAGTTGCTGATGGCCTCAGAGGCACAGCCCTTGCAGTGTCTCAGGCACCTGGCGCAAGTGATGGATGATGCGGAGCTGGTGCATAGCTTTGGCCGTGACGTCCTCCTGCTGCAAGGGAACGAGAACCTGTCAGAGACTCAAACGCCCCGAGGAATCAGGGGGAATTAAGGGCACCGGGAATCAGCAGTATTTCCACTCAGCACCTGCCCACCACAGAGGGATGAATTCACCTCCTGAACCCCAGAATGGAGTCTTCTTGTCCTTTCTAGTAACCTCCAGTGCCAAATCCCCTCCTTGAAGGGTGAGCTGCTGCTACCTCCCTCTCAGTGCCCTTGACAGCTGTTCCACCACCAAACCACAGCTCAAGTTATCAAAACCCTCTTCTCCACCCCCACCCAGGTTGGCCAGGGAGGCGGCTCTAGCAGGGGTGGCAGGTGGGATTCTGCCAGCAGTGAAGTGGGTTGCGGGGAGGTTGAGATCTTGCCCCAAGTCATCCCAGACACCAATGCTAATCCACACGATGGCAGCATCTAGTGTCAGTGGAGTCCAAGCACTATTTCAACCACACAGGTTTGGATGAACTCCCCACAAAGGGAGGTGAAGAGCACCCCCAGCAACACACACACCACTCCTGGAGGTGGGAGGGGAACAAGAGAAAGGACAAAAGAAGTAAGAGATGAAGAGAAAGGAAGGAGGGATGGAGGAAAAGGTAAAACGAAAAGGACAAACCCTAGTGTCCCCAGTGATTCCACGGGACAAAATTCAAGGGAGGGAATAAAATTCTGCCACCTTAAACTACTGTTTTCCATGCCGAGAATTCAGCTGGCACCAGATGGATCAGACTGAGCAGGTTCCAAAACCTCTTGGAGGCTCTTACCTTCTAATTTTCAAGTAAAATCAGTAAAAGGAAAGGAGAAAACTCGAAAGAGGCTCCTGCTCGCACTCACATACGTCAACCCTAACACTCTCTCAGTCCTCAAAAAGAAACCTCGAGAAGGAGACTTGCTGAAGCAAAGCCACAGGGGTCTCTGAGGTTTCCCTGGTTGTAAGCCCCTGTCCTCCCTGGCTGAAGACAGCATCTCTCTCTGAGGTCACCACCTCCCTAACACCTTTGACCAGTACGCTGAGGTCCTTGAAAAAGCCTTTGTGATATCACTGCCACACCCAACCAAACCCTAAAGTGCTCATGTCCTGCTGCTGGCCTGACACTTTGAAGGTTTGAGCTACGCTCTGTGGATCACACCACAAAATTCGTCTTCATTTTAGGAAGCAAGCTAGCTAGACAGTAAAACATCAGAGGCTGCTCCCAATACTACACTCAGTGTTTCCAAAGGTAGGAGACTTTCTGGCCAGAAGAGACCTTTACAGCATCTCATCTAACCCCCTCCATATCATAGGCTTCCAGTATAGTACAATAGTTACTTTTTGGGCACACACATTCCAGAAAGGCATCTAGTCTTCAATCAATGACATCAAGAGTTGGAGAATCCACCACTTTCCCTTTTAGTGAGTGCCAGGGGGCTCCATTTCCCCTTCCACTAGCTCCCCATTTACAGTGAGCCAGAGCAGTACCTGCAGTAGGGAGAGGGAGTTGCTAAGGCCTCAGAGGAACAGCCCCTGCAGTGTCTCAGGCACATGGCGTAAGTGCCGGATGATGCGGAGCTGGTGCATCCCTTTGGCCGTGACGTCCTCCTCCTGCAAGGGAACGAGAACCCTTTCAGAGACTCAAATGCCCCGAGGAATCAGGGGCAATTAAGGACACCTGGAACCAGTAGTATTTCCACCCAGCACCTGCCCACCACTGAGGGATGAATTCACCTCCTGAACCCCAGAATGGAGTCGTCTTCTCCTTTCTAGTAATCTCCAGTGCCAACCCCCGTCCTTGTAGGGTGAGCTCCTGCTACCTCCTGCTCAGTGCCCTTCACAGCTGTTCCACCTCCAAACCACAGCTCAAGTTATCAGAACCCTCTTCTCCACCCCGACACAGGTTGGGCTGGGAGGCGGCTCTAACAGGGTGTGCAGGAGGGATTCTGACAGCAGTGAAGTAGGTTGCAGGGAGGTTGAGATCTTGACCCAAGTCATCCCAGACACTAATGCTA